>NW_027286874.1:22424372-22636872 GCF_022747635.1 Hetaerina americana | reverse complement strand
CGGTTGCAGCAAGGGATTCCTCGTTATAAATAATCTCAGGTTGGAGTTCTGGTGGAATTGCTATTTTATTTAAATGTTCTGCATCATAATTACGTATTTATTCATTTAAATGGAAATTGATGACGCAAAAGGATGTGTTATTAGTTTTCAGATCACTGTGTACAATTTTGAATTTGCTAATCTTCCTTCGCATTATTCTCTAGTGCACTTCGATAAGAAAACTTGAAAGTTTTCACTTCGTTCTTATACCGTGGAAATACTATTCCACCCCGGTCAAAATTTAAGACATGTCAAATGTGCTCTTCGCTTCAATAAATCCATTACAGCCACTTGACACGAGATACACGATGGACATCAATAAAACATCACTATAGGATCGATCCCATCTGGCATCAAACACACTCAGGCAGACACGCCTTTGCCATCCTTCAACCTCAATCAACACGAAGAGAATTGTCATGTCCCCCCTCAACCCATTCGGCATTCGACCCCCCTCACGGACATGCTTACGTCCGAGGGAACGCTCGCAGGTGTAACGGACCAATCAAGAAAATTTCTTCGCGTCCTTTTCTCGCAGGAAGACAGAAGCACTTAAAAGGCCCGACTTATCTGAAAACCTTTTGGGGTGCTCACCTCCTCGTCAATTTAGTCATTCAAAAACCACAACTGCTATTCGGATATTACGGACTCCGCCCACGTTACTCAACCTCCGACCCCTTCTTCACCCGTCATAAGACGGATATTTTCCCGAACGACTCCAAAACGCCTCCTTTTGGGCTCTCTCAACCATTACCACGCACTTCTCCCACCTCACTCACGTCTCTATCTCACTTCTTCTTGGGTAGGTAAAAGGTCGCTTCTATCTGCCGAGCATCGGGGAACCTTTTGCGAGTAAGAAAAGAAAAACATTCCGAAGATTGAAATCGAGTTCTACACGCTTCTAACTTAAGAATCATGCGAAGAGCTTCGGGGATCCTACCGGCCGGTTGGAAATTTTTTTCCACCTGGAGTGCCCATTTTGATGATTAGGCATTAAAATTATTCGCCATCTTGGAAACTTAAAATGTTATCTGCAAATGTGACTGGTAAATAAAATGAATCAAGACAAGCATGCTAATTGTATTTTGATACCTTTACCATTTATAACTTTAAACATATAAAACACCTATGTGAGAATATCAGTTGGAAGAGCCATGTTACGAAACTAAATCGAAAGGATTCGTGATTCAGTGATACAAAATATTATATTTAGTATACTTATTTATTGATAAAGGATATACATGTATAATTCATGAAAAATGGTCTTAAAATAATATATTTTTTAACAAATATTTAGGGAGTAGGCATGATTTGTAATTATTAAAAAAATAAAAATTATAAGTTGAACTGTACTTTAATAAAATCAATGAAAATTATTCACGCAATATTAATATCAACCCTCTAATTGCTCATATTTTCGAAATAAAAGTCAACCAATCAAATGTAGAAAGTTTGAATAACTTCGCTTCCGCAGGAGGTGCCGAAGCACAATTTGGGAACCAAAGATTAAAACAATAAGCAGAACTCTTAAACAATGTGTAACAACTACCAGTTAAAAGCTTCCATTTATACGCCAAATGTATCTTGAGCATAAATGATGGTTCAATATTTCATTTAACATCTCTGGATACCAGGTGCTTTGAAATATAATGGATTCATATGAGTCCTTGTTCAAGAATGCAACTGAACGATAGGTAGGATCACAGGGACCCTTAGCCTTACGCAATCTACCTCCAGAGTTAGAATTGTTGAGATAACTCTTGCGCAGGCATTGGAGAAGAAGCGAGACCCCGTAGAGGTTGCGGTACACATTGAAAGACCTCTTAGCCCGCGAGAGTTTCTTCGTTCTCCTTCCGTCTTCCCGACACCGACTGCGTCGTCCGCTTGTGCTTTATTTCCGGGACTTCCCCCTCGTCCATATAACCCTCCGAGTGCACACTGCCCCTCTACCTGCACTTCCCTCGACAATGGTTACACTGTAGATCTGCACCGTCACGGCCCATCTCTATCTTGGGGAGTGTACATGCCGATCTCAAAGAAACGTGCCACGTCTTCCACGAGTTGGGGGAGTTTTGTAAGGCGGCAGGGAGGTGGGTCAGAGATAGGAGTGGAGGAGGCGTGCGCGCGCTTGTGAGAGGTTAGATACGGAGGGATGAGAAGTTGGGCAAAGCAATCGAGTTGAAGAGATGGGGGTCAGGGATGATGAGGGGAGGTGGGTAGGTATGATGTGGATGGTAGCCAGGAAACGGGAAAAAAAGGACAGAGGTAAGCTCGGAGACAGGGGAGTTGGAATATCTGGCCGCGACCAAAAAGGCACGCACGTTTGGCGGTCTCCATCGCCTTCCCGCCCCGAGGGATGATTCCTCTCTCTGGTGGGGAGCGTGGAAGGGTGGAGCTCCTTTGGATCAGTTAAAGGGCGAGCCGAAGGGGCCATTTCCCTCTCTATCTCCTCCGACGAATCTTTCAACTCGCTCCGATTCCGTCCCAATCGCCAGCCTGTCTCACTCTCTTTCTCTCTATCCTCCCCTCCCGTCTTTTCCTCTCACACAGTTCTCCTCTTTGCGTCGTGGCTCATTTATTCCACATGCACCATGTCCCGGACTCATTTCATTCGTTTCTATTTCCGTCTTCAATCCAGACTACTTTCAGTCGCCTACCCTCCTGCTGTAAAACACATGCTCGGCATTTCTTTTTTGAGAGAATCCGGTCCAAAAGCGTCTGCCGATAAAATCAGTTTGGTGGTCAAACTCGTTACCCCATAATTAGTGAACTTAAAAATCGTTTTCAATCCTTAATAAATCAGATTTAATAAATATTATAAGTACAGTATATTATATGTATATATCAAAATGTTTATGCATTCATATATCAAAATACTAAGTAAAAATCTGAATGCTTTATTTGTGAAAGCTCATTTATTTATTCTAAATGTTACTCCTTTTTCGCAACTCAATCCAAATAGCATTTAGTGTTATTAGAAAATCCCATTTTGATGATTTAGTTTCGTTGCGTCTTCCTTAGAAACCATAACTGATGGAGCAGGAAATCATTTGGGGAAATTTTGATATTTTTGGAGAAATTTTCGAAAATTGGGGAACAATCGCTTTAAAAAATTACGTTCAATTTGAAGTGAGTGGTCTTCTATTCGATTACATTTTGAAGGAAGATTCGACCAAAAGGACTAATTTTTACATCGCATAATTTACCGTTATACTATATATGCACACATCCGTGGATAATTACTGCAAACGGAGCAACACATCGCTTCTTTCTTCTAGAGTTAATGCTCAACGCCGTCAATTACTATAGTATACAGAAAAATAAATGATGTTTGCAGGAAATCATGTACATAATAATTATATGTATATGTACATAATTATATATAGACACAGTAATCAACCCGAAGGTCGTTTTGGTAGGTGGTGGCAGAGTTCACCCAGCACTAAGCCCGACGGCGTGTGAAATTCACTCATGAGGATAGATGGAGCAGATCCTTTCCCTATGCCGGTTATGGCTTCCCTGGTAGATCTTGTACCCAAAAAATAACACAGCTTGGGTGGAGCGGAGGGTGCCAAGAGAGGCTTGCCTGGGAATCGTACCCGTGTTTCCCGGTCTACAGTCCAATATGCTCTGCCTCAATTGTATTTCTAATACAATTCTAATAATAATTGAAGAAAATATGATTACTGACTTATGGAATATTCAATATTTGCTTCATTTGCACCAATGTAATCAACGTATTTATTGCAAATAACCATTATGGATTTAAATTACATGTACAGAGCCTATAAGTGAGTGGAACTCCCCAAGGGTATATAGGTTATAGAATGAAGACTGTGTGCCCTAAAAACTTTGAAAACCGTAATCCAATCCAGCATCGAAACGTCGGCTACATTAAATGCTAAACCAAATGGAAATGTCAGGAAGAACTTGACCAATTAGTAGCTCTATTAACCTATTAACGCTTTCATAAAATGGTTAAAAATTAAAAAAAGATATTGTGGAAGCAAACTGGCATAATATTACTTCCTCTGCAACGTGTATGCTTCATCTCATATGTTTTTAGATGCTGTGTTCCATATACAGGTGGGTTTCTTCTGCCAAAGCGTATTTTCGCCAGAAAAAGATAATGATGCTGCTGTACTTAATGATATACCTACAGCACAGTAAAGCTCCCATATTTTCATTCTCATTTTCAAACACTACCAACAAAGCCTATACTAACTAAGGGATGCTGAGTGTTCATGGTCGAAATATCATCAGCTTGACTGAAACTGTTGAGAGTAACAAATACCTTAGAATATCTGTGGCCGTGTCTGTAATGGAAATGATGCATTTCCTCAGATTGTTATCGTTAATATGAAGAAACTGCCTGAAGAAACCGATAGTAGCTTTTACTTACACGTATTCGTATGTAAAATGAATTTATATATTGGAGGTTTCAGACAATAAACAGCACGTATAATACTCATTAAGTATTTAGTTGACCCAGTGAATATTAATTTGAGATACTCAGTTGATCCACAAAGAATAATGTTACCTAAATATTGACTCGTGATGATGTTGGTAGATTAACGTAATACAGTAAACAGCGGGACTACGGCGAATTCCATTGTGGCTAAGCACTACAAAAATGAAGCCAAATCACCGCCAATAAAGCAGTCAACACCCGTATACCGACGCATGCATTTTTATATGGTAGTAGAAACGAGCCATGTAATTAGTATACCAAGGGTAGAATCCAGAATATATGACTAGAAGAGCACCACATAATATGTTTAAGAAGACAACATTTCTCTAATTTTCTAAACAAACAATTCGTGTTTTCAGAAATAAGCCAAGAAATAGCAGCACAAATTGCCAAACATTAAATGCCACAAAATTAGTGCTATTACTTTAAAAATACTTAGCTTGTTTTGTTGAGCGTGACATGTGTGAAACTTTTTAGATTAAAACACAGAGCATGTTTTCCTTCTCCGGGGAATGGATAAAGATATTCATCGCACTGCCATTTTTTGCCTACTTATAATAAAATGTGATGTTTCTAATTGAAGAGCATTCGTCTGAATAACAACAAAATGACAATTTTAGCGTTCCTTATGAAGAATTTGACATAAGTAAAATGATTTGAATACTGATCAAGATAATAGAGAGCATCGATTGGTTTTAGTGCAAAATTAAATTACCCTGACACCGGACTAATTTACTGACACACAGAGAATAATGGCTCCAAAAAGTTTTACCGAGGAATAAAAGAAAGTCTGTGATTTATCACCGGCAGGCAATCATAATTCCACGAGGGTCACGTAACTACGCGCGTACCTCGATCGGAAAAGAAAATATTTTTCATCATGGAAGCTTTTCGCTTTCAAAGCGTATTTGCTCACGAGATGATCGGCGGCTACCGAGGCTCGGCGGCCACGATAATTCATCGCTCGAGCGCGGCGACGCGGCAGCTCTCGAGCCTGTAATCCCCCTTCCTAGAAGGACCAAATGAAATGAAAATATGAAAACGGGAATAAATCTGCTTCGTTTTCTCTAGTAGCATGTTTACCGAATGAAACATACCCCGGCGATAAATCGTTCCTTATGTGCCCTTTTTATATCAGGCGATTTTATTCCGCGGAGCCGCATACCCAGGTGTTCTCGTTGTAAATCAAGTCTTTTAAGACTCGGCAGAAGACTCGTGATTGTCCCTTTTTATCGTAAATATAATTCTTTTCAGCTATTCAGATACATGAATCACGAAAAGGCAGTATTATTCAGGGATAAAAAAATCAGGCGCTGCTCCGAAGGCGTGGAATCATTCAACGTGTATTCGTAGGCATAACCATAGAAAGGCAAATGTGTTCTCTTATGTTTTCTTTTACTTTCCCCCGGAATCCTTACCAACCAACTTCTCCTATCTGAACTTGCTCTTAAGCTTCCGGGCTTCGATGCCGCGCGCTGTCTACAGCAGTAGCATTATTTATGACTTCACACCCCATTTATAATAGCCGTAATAGCTTAACTGTCGAGCGGGTGACTATTTTTGCAGATTAGCTGCGCCGGAGCGTTTGTCATCGCCTTCTTCCTCTCCCTCTATCAATATTACTCTTCATACCACAGTCTTGCTTCTATTCCGCTTTTATTTACCCGTTTCATAAACGTATCCATCCGTATGTATATCTCTCGTTGGTTAAAGCGATATTTCAGTCGGCACCGTTGCACACCCGTCCTTTCCCCTCCCACAGAAGAAGATTCCTCGAAACTTGACTCACCGCCTATCCCTCTCTCTCTCTCTCCCGTGGCCTTAAGCGCCGCCACCTGTAGCGTAAGCACACTAAGGCATTATCTCCCCTACACATATCGTTATCTGTTGACCATAAAGCATATTTGTGAACAGAATAATTAATTCTATGGACGATTTATCCTTATAGGAATCACGTAATTCTAATTGGCACCCAACTTTGAGGATATTCATACCGCAATTTGATGTATGTTTAAAATATCGGCATAAATATCCTGCACCTGATTTTCTTGAGGATTTAAAACTGCACACGAGCATTTATAATTAAAGTAGTTATTTAAGTACCAAATATATTTTTTTGAGTTTTCCATCATCTTACCCTTTTCAACAGTGCCGTGATGAATACGAAATCCACCAGAGACAAAATTTGTTTCCTGAAGTAGAAAAGATTTTTAAATTCCAGAGATGTATAAGGTTTAACCGTATTAACGCGATAACCTCTTAAATCAGTTCATTCCCAGCTGAAAAAGAGTCAATCTCAGATTTTTCTGGCAATAAAGTGCTATCGTTGTGTAGGAATCGGAGTAATCGATTTGTAGAAAGTTAAAGGGGATTGCTTCTTTCCTAAGCATCCCTCTAACCGCAAATTTCGATTATAGCTCTCTCTTTCTCTCTCTGTCTCTCTCTACGCGTGAAGTTGTCTAAATCTTTTTTCCTTCACTTCGGTGAATTTTTTTATTTTATATTTGACCAATAAAAACAGTTATACTATAGCCAGAATGATTGTTTCCCCATAAGAGAAGCAAAAGCAATCTGAAGCCAGGCCACAAAAAATCGAGAAAAAATTATCTTTTTAAGCAGGAAAGTTTTCACAGAAATGACATCTGCTGAAGACTCATAGTGATTTAGCCCCCGTCCATTTTCTCCTACATAACATTGTTGGTGCAGTCACAAACAGATTGAAATGGTGCTCTTTTCCTGAAGTAGACCGGTGAAAGTTAAATTATTAGTATTAAAACATACGTAGCCATCGTAGATTGTCACTATTCAATGTATTATAAGCAAGGCCGGTTGCTAGGAGAGGTAGGGTAGAGGATTGATAAAACAACCATGTAATCAAAATGGATGCCATATTGTGTTTGAAAATGTGCTCAGTTGTAAAGTCGTGGCCTGGCAAATGAGCATTGCAAATGCACGAAAATGGCGAAGAGGGTGGTGCGGGCCTCAATGGGAATAAGGAAAGAAATACCTTGACAGAAGCTTTGCAGTGTGTCTGGGCACCGGGCCGTGGTTTTCCCTACACGTCCGCGGCTTACACATACATTTCGCACATTCCTAACGTTCGCATCTCCATTCCCCTAGCCCAGCGCCTCCTAAGAGATTTAATTCGAACGCCGGACAGACGTGCTTCTGAATAATGGACCATTACCCACTCGTAATCAGTTCCCTGCGTAAATAACTCAGGAAAGGTGGGGGGGAGAGAGACGCGGCGAGCGAGTAGGTTTGGGGGGCGGGAGAGGAGAGTAGTTTTTCGGTGGGGAAGTGGAAAAAAAGGAAAATTAAGGGAGAAAGTGCTTTTTCCGAGGACGCATAAGGGACTCAACTCCCGAGCACCATTCGTATCCGGTGGGGAGCGTTTGACGTGGGATTTAAGTGGAGGGTACCCTTAAAAGGGAGAGAGGATAGGAGGGATAAGGGTCTTTCGGAGCATGAGTAAGCATAAAAAGAGGAGAAAAAGCGTGAATGCCCGTGTTTTCTTCCCCGTGCTGCTTCCAAGGGAGCAAGAATGCAGGATTATGGTCGTGGTGGACGCAAACTTAATGGTGAGCCTTAAATTATTACCATACGGAAGGAAAATGATTCGCGTGGTAATTGTCAATAAAGACCACAGGAAATACAATTCTTCGAACTGATTCATTGCCTATAGTTGATCTATATGTTGAATTAACGAAAACATTTTTAATGCAACAATTTCAGAGTGTAAAAATAATTCACCTTAACCGGGATTTTGGCGAATGATTTTTACACTCTGAAATTGCTGCATTGAAATACATATTAGCGGATGACTCCGTTAAGAGTCACTGTTGCGGCATCTCCCGCAGTTCTTTGGAAACATTTTTGTTACACCTATTAGTAATATGCTTTAAACTAACGTTATGATATGTTCAATTGAAAAAATTCCATAAATTAATCTAATGTGGCTTCTGCTAAGGCATAAAGTACCCAAAGAATTGTTTACTGGCTGGTTTAAACTCATGGTTCGTCGTCAATCATTTCCACTTCCATTTCCAATTAAATGTTCATTCTGAGAAGTGAATAGATATATTGTGGTTTGATGTTCCTTTCCTAATGCTTTTGGCGACTAATGTATTTAACAATGGAACAAAGGGCGGTAAAACACTGAGCTATCACAATGAATCGTAAGAATGAGAGTTGATTAATACAAGCATACCATATGGCATAAAACCTTATTTCGGAATCCAGTAAATTATACCTTGAGTGAATATAAAACAATACCTGCGGACTCACAATGCATCAAAAGCCTTTTCGTTTGCAGTGCCAGAGATTACGAACTTCACCCTATTCAACTGGCGGGAGAAGGCTCAAGGATGGTTTTCACACTTAGCATAGATGTTGCTCCCGCAAAGACTTCTCGGGAAAGTGGAAGAAACAAATCGCGCAATTTTTTGACTTGAATTATCTTCAGCAATGATTTATTTCGCATAGATGATAACCAAAACGGAGCTATACGAATTTCAGAGCCCAGCGTTTAATCTAGAAATAATGCCGGCGAGGAGAGGGAAAATAAGGGCGGATTGAGAAATAGGTGGGAGGAAATGGGACGCCAGAAAAGAATGCGAAATGTAATGGAATCCCAGGAAGGGAAAAGTGGTGAGGGAGTGCGAGAATGCCGTAGGGGGAGAGAATGCTTGTAATAGAGAGAGAGGGAGTGAGCGGGAGAGAGAGATAGAGAGAGAGAGTGCGAGATAGTGCGGGGCAGAGAGAACGAGAGACGCATGGCATTGTGGGCAGATTTATTTCACCACCGAATCCTTTTACTCCTCGCTAGAAACCTTATCAGCTTAAAACTCAGGAAACACTGAAGCTTTGGGTGAGGGTGGGGATGAACAGAATGGGTGAGAGGGAAACAAATTAAAATTTGTGGATCCCGGAATATTTTCCCTTCGAGTCTCCACCGCCGTTTAAAACCGAATATAACGAATAATACGCCGTTTCCAACAGGAAATATAGACCCTCCCCCCAGCTCCATCCGCCTCTTTACGACTTATTTGTTTTAGCAGAGATAACTTGAAGGGAAATGAAGATCGAGCTTGAATAAATAATTAATCACTTTCCCACACTCCATTACACCCGCTCATTAATAAGGCAGATAATATTTCGGACCGGCTGGAAAACTGTCTCTCGTTCACGCCAGATAACGCGCCAGGGCCGAACCGAGCCGGGATTGAATATTTTAGCAATAGAAAAAAGTACCAAAAATATGAAAAGAAGAGCAACCTCCGTATGCAGCATCAATATTTCCAGAGGGTCACTGGAAAATGCTTGCCCCAACGGATAACGACCGAAACTTTTGTAAAGTACCAAATTCTTATTTTTTTGTATCCAAAAATCCCGGCGGACAAAACCAAGTCCTTCCCATCAGCAACGCAGCATACAATGGGAAAGAATGGGAGCGAAGCCCACCCAACGGTTGGGGAAATGAAAACGAAGACGAATGCCGAGATTGATAGGGCAAATGAAGCATGCATATACCTCCACCTATCTCCCCGCGGCTATGCGGGAAAGGGGGAATCAATATGAGTGACGTGGACATATTAAATAGAAGGAAGGGAGGGGAGGGTTGATGCCGGCGGGAGGGCATTGCGGAAAATGGGGAGGAGACGGGCCGTCTGCGAAATAAGTATTATCCATTCCCCCTTACCTCATTCACCCCTCCCCGCCCGATGCATTCATCCCTCGTCACGAATCAACCCCTGTGCCCTTCTTTACAATTGTCCTGTCTACCTATAAACCATTCACTTGACAGGGAACCTCCCCCTCAATACATACGTACTCTCCCTCTCTCTCAGGCCGCCCCTCGTCATTCCAATCCGTCTTGCCCGATTGGAAGTTTCGTACGAGGGACGATGGCGGGGTGGGGAAGGGGTCCGGGCGTTGGAGCATGAGCTGGAGAGATAGTGTATGTGACCCACCGTTCCCCTCCCTCTCACCCCATAACCACATACCGAGTCATTCCTCGCAATTCACCACCCTCCCGCCTGCTTCGATGCGTAGGGCTATCCCGAACGGAGGGCCCGATGCCAGCGATGAGGCGGAAAATTTCCGTTCACCACCCTCGCCGAGCGGCTTCGTCCCCCGTGGGAAGATGAATGCGATGCGATGCCGAGCTGCCTCTCTATGACGAGTGCGAGGATTTCGCTCTGCTGCGATGGGCTGCCGAAGTTGCTCACTCGACGATCTTTTTTTCCGCATGGGTTACGGCGGCGGTGCGGATCATTTGCTCGCACTTGTACACTTACGACACCTCGATACGTCAGCTTGGTTTACGACTTATAATGCGAATGGGAAATGGTGAGCAGACCAGGGTGGACAGCAGTAAGATGGCTTCTGATCCGGGGGTTTCCAAAGGATAAAGATTAATTTTTCAAGGTTTTGTGCCACCGTTTTTACCAACTGACACTAATACATTTCCGTGAACCAGCATATAAGCATTTTACTGTGCAGCATGAAATTGCACGGGTACAAATTGAGGGAATATAAATTATTTGATGGCACACGTAAATAAAAAATCTTACTCATAAGTTATAGAGATTGCCTTACTTGGCGTCCTGTACTGAAATTTTCACAGTTTTAAGAATCTAAATGAATATTGACCGTGCCTTGACACCTTTCTGCCTTCTGAATTACAGGAAATAAAAATACGCTAGCGATTGTCGATGAAATCTCATTATGGTTTGAAGCGGGAAGGTACCTTGACCCCGCCAGGAACTTCTATTTTCTTGAGTTTGAAATGCATTATCTAATCGGCAAATATTCTATACCTACTACATATCTGATGAATATGTCAGTGGGTTAATTAGGAAAAGGATCGCCTTTTGGAGTATTATCTGTGGTATTATTACTAAAAAGTTACAAATGATAAATACACATTTTTAGTGCCGTTTTAGATAGGCAGGTAGTTCATAATGCGGCATTCGGTCTACCCGATTAACTGTATGAATGCTCCTTCAATGCACAGGATTGTTATGCAAAGTTCTTCTCCTTTCTGCTGAATAGATAACTCATTAAGTGTAGGTATTTAAGGAAAAAGAGATGGATTAGTTATTCAAGCAAATACAAATGAAGAATATACAAGAGCAAGGTTTCCTCCTCCTCTTTGCTACCCATCTATTTTCTCGTAGAATACAATCATTTTCCGAAATTCCACACATTTGCTGAGCAATTCAGCGTATTTTTTGATTCCCGGTTTCTCCCAATTTCCAAGGATTCAAGTACTGCTGGCTAATCTGTAGACGGACTACGAGAAAGTACTTACCAGTAGTGATATTCGCATTTAAGACTTAGATGTTCGTAAAAAAAATACTTAAAAGTTTCGAATTTAATGGTATGTAATCACCTCATGTGGCTAACTCGACCAGTAACGTTTTTAAAAGTAATGTTTTACGGTTTTTTGACAAAAAATCCGCTTCTTTTATTATCTCCCGCACACGTGTGTTTGTAAGGTGCGTATTTTTCAGCGCAGTAAATCATGTAACATATAACTGTACGCTAGAGAATCAATGAGCAAAACTAAAAAAATCGAACGTAAAAGCTAGCAATTATGTTTTCTCGAGAGTGATTGACATTAATGACTACTTGAGAAATACTTTTTTCTCTACCTCTATACACGACTCAGCAAGACGTCACAGGGACGTATTGTGGGAGTTGTTAGGTGACCAGCCATACACATATGATCCTATGCTTCAAAATATACATCGCACCCTGTCATCCACGAATTGGTCTCGTGGACGCGGACGGCAGCACATAATTCATAGAACATCCGCTACACACATTACAACTATTTTGCTGTCAATAATCACTCCACTGACTAAACTGGGAACACAAATAAAGGAATCCCACTAAAAGGGGTGGGCTATCATGCAACTCTATCACCATCTATTGGGAAGCATCCCACTCATAGAGGGCAGATGATTCACTAACAAACTAGATGTGAAAATTCACAGCACTACACTTTACATAACACTATACTTTACACTATTTACCCAACACTGCACCACTCATGGATCGCCATCCAAACACCTGGGGCCGTTAGGAGGCCGGTTTTTAAATTACTAGGGGGAGAATATAATTTGAATGCTTCTTACTATCTACGTCTGTGTCTACCCGTTTCCTTCTTAGTATTTCTCCTTTGAGCTGTCGCGAACAGTGCATGGGAAAAACGAATACTTGTATCTCTCCGTTTGGCGGTCTATCTCTCTTATTTTGTGACAGTGGTCCGTCTTGCTTATGTTATTATGGGGCTGAATTTAATCTTTGTATAATCTATATCGGCTGCAAAACCCCACGACTGGTATCTTTGCGATAGGTTAAATCTTGCTCCCGAGTTTCCGCCCTCTTTAGGGTCCCCATCCGAAATCTTATGGTAAATGTGTGACGCTTTGTGTTCTCTTACACGAATTTCCACGAATATGACGACCCTTCTCTGCATTTTGTTCAATTCTGTTGTCAGTATTTTTTGGGTTAGTCGAAGAGACATGGAGAAACAAGTGACAAGCATTTGGGAAAACAAGTAGGAACATGCTGATTGGGGAAGTGCAAACCGTGGATATCATTTTACGTGGTGCATCATTCTTAAGGCAAGCCATTGCAGTAACGTTTGATACCTCAGAATCGTTTACTCTTCTAGGTGAAGTATCCGTTAAAAATTGCAAGCAAAAATCTTAAAAAAGGGAAATATCGAACAAAATGAAAATTTTACGAAAGAATCGGAGAACAAACTTTCATTTGTGTATTGAATACTTATTCATCCAATTTTAGTAAATAATTTCAGATAAGTAAAATTTTAACAGAATTGCGGAGAAATTACGGAAGATGATGACTTGAAATTGTAATTAAGATGATTTCCAGGAATGATAAAACTTGAAACATGGTATTCATGGAATATTTAGAAAAGAGCATACGATAACAAAATAAGGACTAAATTTCCATTGCTCAATTTTCGTAATTAGGCGACCGTCAGGATTGCATTACACTAATGTACACTAATTAAGGTATTCAGAAAACATCACCGGCAGCAGCTTAGAATTATGTATTTTTTACATCTCAGTCCTTGTGAAGAAATGCCCCCCGTCATCGAGAAAATATATTAGCAGCAGTGTGCACTGATTTTTGGTGGTGATGGAAAGCGACAACCTCAACTCTGACGCGGTGAAACAACAAATTTTCCTCTTATATATCTTACCGGTAGTGTGCGCTAATCCAAGTTCTTAACCGATCCGACCACCCGTCTGTCGTCGAACGAATGGCTTCTGCGAAACTCGAGTTACGCTCCCCGGGGCTAAGTAACCTTGGGCTAGGATATGAGGAAAGGGTACCCTTGAAGTGAATTTGCATCAGTCTTCTCTCAAAAATAGAACGCAAAAATGTGAGCCCAGTATAGCGCTCAACTCAAAATTGGGTCTTCCATTTAAAATTGCTTTCCTTAATCATAGCTAATTTTAAGAATTTTAGCTAAAATTCGTCCTTTTCCGTAGCCATCGAGATCTGGTATTGTTACGAGTACCTTTGAAAATGGTATTTAGCATTGAGGAGAAATGAATGATGGCACTCAGTTAAGCTATTATTGCTTATTATATCCGATTAGTTTCAATGGTTTATGCATGAATCTATTTGGGTGTGAATTGGCATGACTTTGTTAGTTTTGCATGTTATTTTACTCTGCTTTACGGGCGGTGACCTAAGACTTCCCCCCGAACGCCCTTGCGGCGGCTTGTGGGGTATCATGTAGATGCAGATTAGTAATAAAGTACCATTTAAGATAACGTACCTCGAATAAAAAAAACTGTTTTTTTCAAAACTAAATACTAATGCCTTATTACCTTTCCCATGGAGCCAACATTTATTATGTTCCTGTTATGCGTTATTTAGTCCTCTTTGGCAATGGAGTGGCAAATATATCTGGAATGCAAATTTAACGGGCCAAAAAAACCATGAGTTTGTTAGGTATGCTCATTTGCTATGCCGTCTGTTAATGGTACCTATTTAAGACATTGTGGACAGAATAAAATTGGTAAATGCCATATTCCTCCAGAGAGACTACCCTGTTTTTCGTTAATTAGCTTCAAAGTGCCAAGAAAGGGGCTTCCTATGCTGTGGGATAGTTATTTGGTGCACTGGAGCAGCTGTTCGATGCATCTCCCCTCTTCCTCTCCATATCATACCCCTCTAGCTCTTTAAATATAGACCGCTGGTTTGTCGGTAGACGGCTGTAGGGTTTGAGGAAGGATGGAAAAAATTCTCAAAGATACACAAGATGATTAAGGGATTCCTTCTTGTGAAGGAACAAAGGAGCACAAAAACCTATTTCTATTAAGCCTCCCCCGTCAAGCTCATAGCACTCGGGTCCTCCCTTCCGTCCGCCTCTGGAGTTCGTCTGATGTCTTATCTGCAGTTCTGTCTTGGTGATCCAAGGTATCGCGTATCAACTCCAGACATAGGGGCCCACCTAATTAAGGGGGGCGTTCAAGATTCTCCCCAGTGCCGACGAAGGGTGGTGAAAGACTAAACCTTAAGGGTTCAGCACATGGTATGGGGAAAACCTTTCTTTTATTTTGAAGGAAAGAAATCCTCGAAGCCGAAAATTAGGGCTCCACTGGTAAGGAAATGGGACTTCATTAAAATCTGGATGGCGTCACGTCTGTTCTTTCTAAATTAATTTTCTCCGAGAGGTGCCTTTTTTTCTGAGTAAATTTTGAGTTCTGAAAGCATCATGTTCAACATTGGTATGAAGAGAGAGGACAACTTGGTGAAGGGTAAGATATAAAGAGGATCTATATTGATTTACCTGTCCTGTCTGGCACATACGTGAAATTTGGTGAAAAGAACATTTGAGAAGGTTCCTTTTGTAGGAAACTTTTCAGCCATCTCAATACGGTGATATTTATGAATAACTTAGCCGAAAAAAGATAATGCCCAGCCTTTTCAAATAAAATAGTGCCTTAGCCTTCATGAGAGTACCGTAAATGGCAAATTATTCTTATCATTCATTGTGAAATTAAAATTAATTTCTTATTATGTAATTGAAAGGTACCTGCAGCGATTGGAAGCAAAAACGTAAGGGCATCACGATGAAAGAAAAAAAGGGTAGAATGAGGTTTAACGTCATCCTACAGTTAACATTGGGAGAGAAAACCTATTACACATTATAAAACTCATGCTTCTTTACGTTTTTCTCGCAATATTATATTACTCCTGGATAAGCTAAAATAGTCACAAGAGTTTCTAAATAGATGCATTCCTTTGAATAGCTGAATGTATGGGCTGTAGTAGCACGTTCAATGATAGCTAGTGCCTGGGAATATTACAACAGCTAAAATTTCTTTAAACACTCAATTTTTTCGCTATTTTATCACACATATGAAACAAATAACAGACCCAATTATTAATTGATTGCGACAAGAATGAACATGTTCTTGGTTCAGATTGACTAACTTGATCGTCGCTTTGTGGAAACTAGAACGAAAATTTGTATTCTTTTCAATTGAAACATTTTATTTTAAAGCCCATCTCCAACATGGCACAACACAAAAAGGATTTAGTGGAAAAGGAACAGTTAATTTAGTGGATAGGTAATTTTACTCATTATGTTCTAAATCATCCATTATCTCAAGGGCTGTTCCCATAACTCTTCATTAATAGCGCTAATGCCATAGATACTTTGTACTAATGTGGTCAATAATACTATCTACCCGCTGGCTAACTTCATCTGTGTGTTTCGCCGCAAGATGTTCTTCCCTATTGATGAAAACCGTGAAAAAATCAACATCCGTACTTAAATATTCCGTGAGAATATGTTTCCTCGGGCTCGACGAATAAATCAGAACTCTAGAACTTAGGTGACATCACTTTCTTTTTACGATTTCCCCCAACAAGCCCCTATCCACGCCCATCATACCTAGCATTCCTCATTTGTTTTCCTTTCTGTCCAGTTCTCCATCCTTCTCCACCCCTACATCTCAAAAGTCTTCAATCTACTTCTATCATCCTGCTTCAGTGACCACGTTTCCACGCCTCACATAACTACGCTCCATATAAAGGTTTTGGCGAGCCTTTTCTTAATATTCTTACTCAACATCCCTGACATCAACTATCTCCTTGCGAAAGCCTCTTTGCCTAGCGCAATTCTTCTCCTTTCGTCCCTACTACTTTGACCGTGTTGGTCCAAAACACTTTCGAGATACGTAAACTGTTCTACCTGCTTTAGTTTTTGCCCTCCTACCTTAATGTTTAGTCTTTTTCTATTTAGAAAATCGCATAACTTTTGTTTTATTAATATTGATTCTCATCCCATATCTCTCACACTGAATTTCCAATTCACTCAGCAATACTTGCAACTCTTGGCTGACTGATAAATTAGAGTTTGGCCATCAGCAAACCTGACTGATTTAATGAATTTCCTTCAGAATTTCGTTTCTACCTCCATTTTCCTAGCTGGAGATAGGAATTCAAAAAGTTTTTCGATCTTATTAATAGCTTGAATATCTTTAAAAATAGGGAATGGATCGAAGAACGGTAATTTAAGTGTAGCTTCTGAAAGGTAAAACATGAGCCTCAATTCCAAAACAGTTTGCATTTCAATTTTGCAACAAAACTAAAAATATTTTACTGCCGGCAGAAATAGAATCTGAGTTGCTGTGGCTATTGAATCGGGATAATTGACCCACATACACAAATTTGTTCCTTTTCTAGAGATCGCGTACAGAATATGGTGATAACTTTGGGGCAACGAAACTTTTACTTCCACTAAAATCCAGAAGCAATTTCTTTTATAAAGATATTACTTTTACCAGTGCAATGAGGGAAGAGAGTTAATTTAGATAATTTATTTGCGATATAAAACGCACAAAGGAAAATAAGTTTGTATTTCAGTTTAGGTGCAGGAAAAGGATAATCCCCGACGAATTTTACATCTTTGCAATGGAAAATCTCTCACACAAACGCGAACGTCTCTTGGATACCACCAAACATAGAAGGGAGAGTTTTTCACTCATTCATTTCATTCAATTTTAGTCGCAGTCTTGAAGGGAAAACAAAACCCAGACGAGACAGTCTTGAATTCCGTCTCCGCCGGTTTTTTGTCTTTTAAAATGTTTCGTTTAAACAAATGAGGGAACACGAGCGGGAGTGCGACCATCCTTCATTTCCCGAGATCCTGATTTTTTTCGAGCGGGTAGAAAAACGCCAGCTACGCATCGAGCGAAGGAGATTGAGGGATGCCATGGATCGGGTGAGGAGAGAGACGGAGAGAGAAAAGGAGAGGGAGAAAGAGAGTGAATGAGTAACGAGGGAGAGGGCATTAAAAATACCGGGGCCCCGTACTTTTCGACAGCACGGAGTGGCCGTAAAAGTGAGCGCGAGAAAGTGCCGGGGAGAGAGATGGCGTGGGTGGGTAGGTGAGGGGGAGGGGAAGATGGGAGGAAGAAGGAAAGGTATGAAATGCGCGGACCTGGTGGAAGGATTAGGAATATAATTACTTTTTCAGAGCCATCCCTCTCCCCACTTCCACTCCATTCCCACTCTCACTCCAAACTATCTACTCCTTAATGGACGCATCGCGTGCCGCGGAACGAGAAGGTGGCGCAGTTTGAGAGGAGAATCGGCCGGCTGACGATGGGGCGAGGAGAAAAAGGGAACGGTGGGATGGGAGTGTATCGGCCGAAGAGGATCTGCGATGTTAAGGGAAGACAAAATATCTAAACACCTTTGCCTAGTTCATCTTCGCCATTTCCACCCGCGAGCAACGTCGAAACTCACCTCGCGTCCTCTCCTCTATTCCATTTCCCCCCTCAATCCCCTCTCAAGTTCCTGTTCCTCCTCGCAAACCACCCTCCCTCCATTCTGTTTTGTCCTGTACACGAGATTTAGACGGGAGTGGGTGGGGTGAGAGAACGGCCCTCTTTTATACATCGCATGAATTATGCAGTCACAGCGCCCACGCTTCGCGCAGCCCAGGGCCGCCAATAACCTACGGGGGCGACGCCAAGCGGCACTCCCGGGGATCTCAATGCGAGCGCACGTAGCTTGCATTTCGCCCGCAGCGCCTCGTGGGTTTTATTCTGAAAATATATGTGAGGGAAAAAAATTTCCTCTCCCTCTACTACCGGCACCGTGCCTCCTTCCACCTTATCTCAATCCCCAGGACGATTCAAATGCACCTGCACCAGAGACGGAAAAATTCGACGCAGATACACTGGGAGTTGTGAAAGTCGTTTTGGAACAAATGTTTGCACATTCGTAGCTAAATTCTCCTAGGTTTAAGACGTGAGGTGTATTTTCATTGCTCCAGCGCCCATACATAATACACAGTCAAAGGCTGATTACGGCAAAAGAAAATAACGTAACAAAGTAATAAGGGTAACCATGCACACGTTGAATTGAAGCATTTTCGAGTGAAAGCTTAAATATGTATGCTCTTACTTTTGTTGACGGAATAATTTGGAATTTTTGATGGAAATAATGGTATCACCAAATTGGGGAAAATGTGAACTTGTTGCCTAGATATATTTTTCTAATTTGCGTCGCTAATTTGTCCCAATTTCATGAATTTATTTTCTTTAAAATTAGTGCATATTTCCAAATTCTAAAGAATATATTCTTGTTTTCAGGAGCGATGTCATGAGCAAAAAAAGGTTCGACAAAGCTATCTAGAGGCGGTAAAAATACATGATGACTTCGTCAAAAGCCTCCGGAATATTGTTCGTGACATTCATCTACCTTTCTTCGGCATACGCTGTGGATACATGTAAGTATTAATACCATTTAATTGTTTCTAAAAATAATGATACGTTTTATTACCCTTAAATTTTAGAACTTAATGTTAGCTTATTCAATAAGTGCATTTTATGCAGATAAAAGTATATGAAATTACATTAAAAGGCGTATTCAAATAAAAGTACATTATTTGTTTGGGTCGATTGCAGTTTGAAGAGAAATATCATAGTAATAAAGGTTAGTCATAATTTTTCAAAAGCGTTTTTACGTACTACGCGTTTTAATGCAAATGATTATATTCTGGAACGCAATGCATATTTATCCTTAAAATTTTGCGTATTTATTAGATAAATTTGGAGTGAGAAGATGATTGGGTGATTTGAAAAAGAGGTGGCCAAGAGGGTGGTAGTTATGGAGAGAAAGTTTTGGAAAGGTGATCACTAAAAGAAGAAAATATCTGCATTGGGTAAGAGGGAGGACGAGGGAAAAAATAGTATGTAGAGGTTATTTCAGACACTAGGCAGCAAGCTATAATTTAAAATTCCAGCCAATATTATGGATACGAGGTGTCAAATCAAATTAAATCAAATGGTAACAAAAAGTTTTATTGAGAAATTTCATTACCATATTATACGACCAAGCTGCTATAAAATAAATACCTCTAGCAGTAAGTTTAGTGTAACTACATCTAAAATCTGGTAATGCTGATATTAGGTCACCATTCTTAAAGAGCTATCTGTACTTAAGTACGAGAAGTGTACATTTAGCAAGAAAAATTAACAAGGTAGGTAGAGTTAAACATTTGTATCTTAAAATTAGTATACGCAAACGATAGTGGGTCAAAGGTATCTGGTGTCTTACTCACCTAAACTAAGTCACATGTCACCGATGCCTACTTCACGCCGACAATGGCTACTAATGAAACTCAGTGACTCTGCCTTTGGGAAACCTCATGAAAAACCTTCAGCGTCTAATCGTGATTTCTGGCATAAAAGCAACCTATGAAATTCAGCATGAAGAGAAATGGCAGCTAAAAAATCGCATGGAAAGCACCAATTTTCTACTACAATGATGAAGCATATCCTTATTAATAATTCTAAAATATTTTGTATACTTAATCAATTCTGCATAATACTTGGAAGAGCAGTCCAAATTTTAAGCCTGAATACTACGATAGGAACCATTTGTCGAAAATTGACACTCCTGCTCCAATTAATCATTCGATTTATTTCTAATGTTCCCTCATGATAGATTTTTTTAAATTTCGTAATTCATTTTGCTAGTCAATATGAATTAAAGTCCAAAAATGTTATTAACTTTGAATATTAAATTTAATTACGGTAAAAATATTAATATAATTGTAGGAGAAATAGGAGCATCCATTGATCAAAAAATATCTAAATTATTGGATAAAATCTACACTAAATTTGAGCGTTTAACAAAAAAAATTGTTCAATTGCAAATAAAAATGCAGAGAAACGTTATATTATATCATATTCCGAAAAAACTTATATTTTTTAAACAGCTAAAGAACATAAATAACCCTGTCTTCAGCATACGATCTCATATGCACGTGGTTGAAAACAGTGGCCATATCTACATGACAAAATAACCCCCAAGCCACCTCAAGGGCGTGTGGCGGAGAGTGCTAGGGTACCAGGTATGCATGAATAAATATTGTATATACACTTACTTGAACAAATGTTAGATAATATACAACCATCATGCACGTGAATCCCTATATATGTATAGAAATAATTGATGTTATTCACCAATCATCTTATAGGAAATACGGTTGTAATTCTGGGAAAATCATGAAATAATTTTTGTTTGACCATTTTTGTATGTTTACATTTTATACGAGGTAAGAACCAGCGCTAGATATTTAAGGTAAGACGGTAATAAATAGCAGAAGGAATATGAGGAAGGATGAATTCTGAGGTCGGAAAATCAAGGTATAATGGAAATGTTAATTAAAGGGAAATATAAATATATGATAATATACGACTTGAGGAACGTATTGCAAGGGAGAGAAGAATATAAAGTGCAGGAGGAAAAATAATATGACTCAGCGAGTGTAATGAAGAGATAAAGATCTACACGTAGTCGACAGAGGCGTGGGGAGAGAAAAGAGAGATATGTGATAGGTTGAGGTAAAGAATAGGGAGGCATTAAAAAAATAATAAAACACACATGTGGGCGTTAGAGCATGGCGAGGATACCTGCCACTTGTGGCTCCAGGGGAGCGCATCCAGCATCCCATCGAAATGGCGGGCGCCGTGTGGAGGGGGAGCGGAGGAAACCGAGGAAACGTGGGATTTACCAGGGGGGACGGGACGAGAAGGGAGGGCCAAGGACTCGAATTGGGATAGAGAAGGAAAAAAACGAGCGCGGGAAATGTAGAAGAGAGGAGAATGGTTGAGCAAAACGAGTAGAGGCGTGTCGGAAGGCGTGAGTATCCGTGAGTAGTAGAGCTGAACGAATGCAAGATCAGTACCTCGACCTATGTGGCCTCTCCGCATAGAAACAAACATCTGACATTCTTATGGGGTGTTGAAGAAGAATAAAAAACCTAAAAGGTTATATCTTCAAGATCGTTTAATTTTCAAAAAGGTGTAGGGGGAACATGGGGATACGTGGGGAATGAATCCAGGAAAAGGAGAGGTAATTTCTAGTACGCACATACATTTTATGCATGTATATTTTCCTTGCTCCCTTATGGTCTTCCACTGAGTAACACTTCCAATACAATTTTGCTCCATTCCTTCCGTGGAAGCTTGAAGTCCTCTGCCTTAGTGTGCTGATGGACCGCAAGCCGCACTGGAAATCTCAGTGCGAGCGTGTCCGTGCAAAGGGCTTCGCGGCGCTGAACCGGCTTCGGCCGATTCTTCGTCCACCGGTCCTAACCCCGAACACCAAGAGAAGACTATACAGAACGTGCCTGCTGCCACTAATGACGTACGCATCGCCGGTATGGTCTGGAGTGCCAAAAACGAGTCTCGATCTACTTCAGGTAGTGCAGAACACTGCCCTGCGGTTCATATTGGGACGCGGCCGTTACGCCCTCGTTTCCCACATGCACTGCGACGGGAATTTGGAGACGCTCGACGAACTTCTCCAGAAGACAGCGTAGGAATTCTTTGAAAAAGCAGCAGAGTCTGACTTGCTGCTATTCTTAGTATCTCTGAGGTGCAAGTCCGGCCTTGGGATCGCCACAAGCGACCCATTGCCACTCTTGATCAGCGCTTCCACCAATGAAAACTCCGAGGAGAAGCTGAAGCCGCAGACCTACTGAGCCGCGTTGAGAAAACCGAAGACGAGAACAAAACGACTTGGAAGACGAAGACACCTCACCGCAAAAAGGACGTCGTAGAGAAGAGGATTCCATTTGTGGACTTCCCGTCGCCATAATCGATTAATTAATACTAGGATTGGTTGAATTCTCACAGGATAGTGTTTCCTGCCTACGCCGTAATTCATTTAAGCCTCCTTCTAATGATTACTTTGAAAGTACCTAAGTTTGAATTGAATTAAAATTTCATTATGGCTGATGAATAAGATATTAATAGTTGTAGACATAGCAATACATTTTGCCTTATAATACGCATAGTGCTATGGTAAATAACTTTTTTGCCCGTTTGAATAATCAAGAAGGGAGAAATGATTTAGAAACCAGTGAGAAACAGTAGTATTTAGGGGAGGTGACCGATAGCTAAGGTCATTTGCGCCATTAGAGATAGACAGGAAAGGATGAAGGGTGGAGAGAAACCCAGCGTCGGCATTAGCCTACTCCTAACGAAAGGCGTCAAGAGGTTCGCAGCTTAAGGTCCCATCCGACGGACGGCGTATTCACTCATAGTACCCTCCGCTAAGCACTTGAAGAAGGGATCGAGGTACTGCTGAAAAATATTCTACGCCGCCATGATTCGAACCCGGGCCCTCTAGGAAGGTAGGAAGCCAGTACAATAGCCACCGCACCATCTCGATCCCCACCAGAGAGAAGTAAATACTTGGTGAATGTTTCGCGGTGTAAGTGAAAGGGACGAGATGGGTGGTCACAGTGGAGTAGTCCCGGGATGCAGAATCAGAAAGGACGATAGGTAGAGTTTGCTTTGCGGATGACGAGTCTCCGTAAGGTCCTACGAGTTAGCGGTGTGTAACAGAAGGGAGAGAGACAGAGAGAGCAGGAAAAGGAGGGGACGAAAGAGAGGGGAGGGCAATGGGACTGTGAGTGCGTGCGTGTGCACGATCTCTCTGAGCCATTAATCACGCGGCAGTCCTCTCATTATCCTCGCATCGTTCGCTCTCAGTGGCATCGAAGTGGGGTGAGCCGGGAGGACTACCGGGAGTGAGTGGAGTGGGTGGTAGGGAGTTTGCGAATGTCGGAGAGTGGGTGATATGTTGAGGGGGAGGGTGTGGAGAGGGGTACTTCAGATTTGTGGGGTCGCAACTCTGTTGGAATCGGAGGAAAAGCCTTTAAAATGGCGGGGATGATGGAGGGGATACATAGAGGTGGGGGGCCTTCGGAGGGAGGGGGGGGAGAGAAAGGAGGAGGAAGGACGAAATAATTTGATATCCCTCACCCTCCTGGCCTACACGGCTCTCTGCTCCTCCCCACTGCTTCAACTTATTGGCTTGCAAGCATCTGCTGGGATTTCATGGGAGGTACTGAGGCACAGACGGTAGCACACTGGCGTGTGATTTAGATGAACTCGTTTCGTGCAGGTATGATGACTTTAATGTTTCCATTCGTTTACTCCAGTGTAATGGCCCTGACGTATTCCACACAATAATACCGACATTTAAACACTGTATTCACCCAGTATCTGCGATATTAAGTTCAACTTCAAAGAAGTTGTTTGGTAAAATCGAGAGTGTACTACCTTGAACAAAAAGTTCCCGGAATAACCACCGTGTGGCGCTCCCATCGTTCCGATTTGAGTTCTGTTTTTTTGTTAAATTGGTACATCTGTTGTTGATATTCCCTTTAAATCTTAGTGTCATAACTTGACATTTGCAAAAGTTACGGTCGGTTTTCGGTATGTCCATCAGAGCTTCCTGCGATTTTTCCATTACTTCCTCTCGGCTGCTAAAACGCGTTCCCCGTAATGGTTTTTTAACTCGATTGAACAGAAAGAAGTCACAGGGAGCCAAATCAGGTGAATTCGGTGGCTGTTGGATGGTATTTGTTGCATTTTTCGTCAAAAAATTACCAATAATGATAGCACTGTGCGACGGTGCGTTATCATGGTGCAAAATCCACGAGTTTTCTGCCCACATTTCTGGTCTCTTTCGGCGAATTGCTTCACGCAACCGTCTCATAACGCCCAAATAATACTCTTTGTTTACTGTCTGGCCTTCTGGCAAAAATTCATGATGCACTACACCGTTGTAATCCATGAAAACCGTCAGCATTGCCTTCTTTTTTGATTGAAAACGACGTGGTTTTTTTGGTCTCGGCTCATTTGGTGAACGCCATTCACTTGCCTGATGTCTGGATTGCGTGTCGTACTCATAAACCCACGTCTCGTCTCCAGTAATGATCCTTTTGATGAATGTGGGATCGGATTCAGCCTCGCAAATCATGTCTTTTGCGACGTCAACACGGTCTCTTTTTTGCATGAAATTGAGGTCTTTTGGCACCAACTTTGCTGCTACACGACGGAAACCCAAATCATTAACCACAATGTCTTGGGCGGATCCATAGGCAATGTTCAAGTCCTCCGCTATTTCTCTGATGGTTAATTTGCGGTTATTGACCAACATTTCTTTTACTTTATCAATTTTTTCACCGACTTTCGATGTCGATGGTCTGCCACTGCGTTCATCATCTTCGATTGACTCACGACCACTTCTGAACCGCTCGTGCCACTGGTAAACGACCGTTTTTTTTTAGAGAATCGTTGCCGAAACACTTTTCCAACATTTCCAACGTCCGTGCGCCACTAAATCCGTTTTTTACGCAAAATTTAATACAAGTTCGTTGTTGCAAATTTAAATCCATTTCTGCAATTGTAAAAAATCGCCAACACACACAGAGATAGATGTACTCTTGGCTACGTAACTTTTGCAAATGTCAAGTTATGACACTAAGATTTAAAGGGAATATCAACAACAGATGTACCAATTTAACAAAAAAAACAGAACTCAAATCGGAACGATGGGAGCGCCACACGGTGGTTATTCCGGGAACTTTTTGATCAAGGTAGTATGTCACATTCTCTCAACTGTATGCGTATTTATGAAATAGTATGCACTATGACAGATAAATTCAATAATTTCAATGGCACTCCTATGAATGAAACATCTCCGTTGTCGCTCGTTTATCAAATTTCTTATCAGCCAAAAAAGCTTACAGTACTGCGGTGTCCCAATCAAATTTATATTGGATATTGTTTCACTCACGATGTGTAACCAGTCGAGCACGCATAAGCAATTTAAAATATACAAAAAGAAAAGAACAGTGAATACTAATAAGGCATTAGCTGTTCTTATCCCTTGAGGAAAATAATAAAATTTCCCCACGCATGCTTGTAGTACATACATTATAGAAATGGTTGCTAAATTAAAATTCTCTCGAATGACCACATTGCTCATAATATGTGATCTATTAAAAAGGAATTTTGCATGTACGCAGATCGACAGGCATTCCATTTTCTATCAAAATATTTTTTTATTTAGCTCGCATAGTTCTGGTAAGGTAATACAATACTTGAACGTTCAAATGAAGAGTTGATAGATAATGAAATTCTAATTTTAAAGCATCCCAAAAGCTACGAACAGTCCCTAAATGTGATTTTATGAGATAATAGCGTTGTTTACTTTTTTACCGCCGTTTTCATTGCTTGCTCTTCTATGAAAACCGTTGCCTTCTCTAACCACTTATACTATATATTCCGTGTCTAACAATATCATTCGAATGAAACTTGAGCTTTACATAAAATGTTCATTCCCATGATCCCCACATTACATTAGAAAAACTCGTATTATTATAAAGGCAAGAATTGATAAAAAATTATTACAAGATTTCGATGAAACTTGAAATTAAGCTAAAATTACCTTAAGTGTAGTTAAAAGGAGGGTAATTGGAGGGAACGAAGCTTCTTATTCCTGCTCAATGAAGAAATCTGCTGGAAATGTTTCAACTCGCATAGTGGCGCACGTGCCAGCAGACACACATCTCGATTCCTCCATACATTAAACCTGCACTGAATTCGAGTAATGCCCCAGGGATTTTGTGGTAAATGAGCTCAAATGAGAAGGCGAAGGTAAAAAAAACAGCATGGCATCAACGCATCATGGCGAATTCGTAATTACCTGAAAGTTGCATAGGTAAAAAAATTCACAGCTGGCAAACTAAGATGGAAGTTTAGCGTCAAAAATCAACCAAGTCTTCCCTGTATTTTCGGAATTCCAAAATGAATTTTGCTCCACGAACTAGTACGACAAGTTGCCGGCAAAACGAGAAATCACTTTTCATTAATGTGCTACATTTAATCCGTCAGGCATGGTTCAACAGGGGAAATGTGCAACGCAAAGAAGGGCCGAGGGGAGGGCTGAGTGGCGGGTGGGGCTGGGGTGCGGAATCGAGCGCCAGGCACCCATGCTGATCCGATGGGGATTGAACAGCGCGCGGTTTCGCCTCAATTATAAAGGGCTCCGGCTGCCGTCACTTCCCATATTTCGTCCGCGGCAAAAGGGAAGCGGGCGAATTTAACAATCTTCACCTCAGTCACGGTCGCCCGGGCGCACACCTCCACCGCCGGCATTATCACCTCCGTTCATAATTAAAAGGAGCCGCTCAATCCCGACACAACTTCGCTTAAACAGCGAGAGGGAGCACAAGAGAGGGCCAGCCAATCAACGAGGTAGCGCCACTCTCCGCCGACTTCCACAGAGTGGAAAAGGCACGGGGGGGGGGCGGCCGGGCTTTCAGGGGCAGGGGAAGGTGGTGTTAACGTGGGAATGGGGGAGCGGAGAGAGGAGTGGGGGGGGTCGTCGGAACAGATAGGCAAACGAGCTGAAAGTGGGTGGGTGTACGGGCGAGGGGAGGTCCGCACGGGTCGTACAGATAAAGATTGGACTCGTAGACGTAGACAGGAGTGGAGGATTGGGAGGGGAGGGAGGAATGGGCGGGGAGGTAGGAAACCAAGGGAGGGTGAAAGCACAGTGGCAGGAATTCTACAAATAGCGTGCGTGCCGTTGGACGGGTGCGTGTGGATTACGGTCGGTGCAGGAGGGTTGCGATCGATGTTAAGTGCGACCAGCAAGCAACCACCCTACAACAACCCCGTGTCCCCCCCCCTTCTCATTCCTGCCCTCAGGGCTACTCCCATCCCTTCACCTCCTGCTCCACTTCACCCAAACGCGGCATGCGGACACGAGTGACCCCCGTCCATCCCCAGTTCTTTTTCCTCTTGCTCTCTTCTCTCTGGTCCATCATCGTCCTCACTCCAATCGATCTCCCTTTTTGCCACCAACGATCTTTCCTATTTATTACATGTTATGCCTTCTTTTGTCTTTCTAATCCGCAGGCCAATAACGCCTCCTGCTTATAATCATTCTCAGACGTGGCTTATTATTACTGAATGAACTCAATGAACCATTTACCAATTACCATTCACTTACCATTTACTATTCATTAAGCAAGAGGAAATAATCTCATCTGTAAATAAAATAATATCACCATTGCAAATTTCTCTTGTTGTGTCTTCAAATATTTTTCATAACTACTGCCAAAAGTTCTACTAAATTTATTTCTTACTAAACTTTTGACCAAAAGCGCATTTATTTGAATCTTATTTTTACCATGCCCTGAATGTTCAGTTTTTTCTCATATCTGCCTTAATTGACATATATGGCTGCTAGGATTTTCGAACTCTTTCCAGTTGAGCTATTCGAAAGTGTGTATTTTTTAATTAAATTATGGAATATACTAATTTTATATTCCCACAACTACCAATTATATATTTTACTCATTATTAAATTGAAAATTTTCCAAATTAATGGTTCAGTTTTTCGATTTTATCGCCCACTGATCAATGAGAGATGAAAACTGACTTTGGACGTCATATCTGCGATACTTACAAAGAGATACACCGTCTTCTCAAACCAACTGGCACCAATTTCTGTTAAATTAAAAACCTGTCGTAAACATAAAAAATAAAAACTATAGTCTCCCTTCATCTCTTCAAAATCAGCTGGCTGCTACTTTCGATTAGGGTCGACTTCCCAGCGTGGTTGTTCACGAGGAACGCTCGCTCCTCTTTACACACCAGATTTCCTTTCTCCTCCGAAATGACTCCTAACATTTCCCAATAAATGTATCTGGCATAGAATCCCTTTGATTAAAAAATCAGGTATATTTTCACCACAAATTCTATCGCTCTCGGTGGAATATTTATGCTGGACCCTTTTCTCATTCTTTAATCGTCTTCTCCTCGAGTGTCTTCGATTACATTCCCTCGTTCCCTTCCTTCCTTCCGCACACCCACTCCTTACCCCACTGTTTTCCATTTCCCTTCTTCCCTCGGATATGTCTATCCGAAATTAACCCCTTCACCACTGCCCTCCATGAGTCAGCTCTCCTCATCCCCTCCATTCCTCTCTCTTCTCCTTCCTCCTCTGCCCTACTCAGCCCCCGGGCCGATGGCGGAGCGAGACCATTGGAAGAAATTAAAGTTGAACGTGACAATCTTAGGGGAGGGAGCGTAACGAGACGGTTAGAAGCAGGGTGAAGTTTGGAGGGGGAAGGACCTCGCCAATGGAGATAGAGAGAGGGATGTGAGTAGGAAAAAGCCTGGGGGATTGAGGGGGTACTGAACAAGACAAACGGAGTGGGGAGGGTTGTTGAAGGAAAAATGGACGGGGTGGACGAAGCTGGCGCCTAACAGGGAAATGCGTGGAGAGAGGAATTTTTTTCCTTCCTCTCCTTTCTCGCACGGGCTGAGGGAACAGAAGGAGACGTCCCACGCAGAAGGTCGTATCAAAAGGTTGTCAGATTTTGTGCCTGGTCGTAAAAGGGGAGTGGGGGAGAGAATGGAAAGCGAGGGCGGGGTGCCGAGGAAGATTAGGGAGGGAGGAGGACACAGGAAGGGAAGAGAGGTGGGCAGAGGGAAGAAAAGTCGAACTATTCCCGTGCATGCACCCACGCACACACACACAAGCTATACACGCCCAGGCACGGCGCTGTGCTGGGCACATCCCGAATTGCTTTGGGTGATATTTTTCCCCGTTGAGCGCGGGTTTGGAAGGAGGAATCGAGGGAAAGGGAGGAGGAGTGTGAGAGCTGCTGTGAGGAGGGAGGCGCTGTTGATTGTTTAGAGGGAAGGAGAGGAGGGAATGATGGGGTCACGAGATTAAACGTCAGGAATCTGTCGTGTATCCAATGAGGGGGAGGGAAGGAGGGAGATAGGGAAGGACCCCAACGCGCTACTGAAACCGAGCGAGGGATGGGAAGTTTCAAATTTCGAAGGCATTCGGTTAAATCGTGCGGCCTTTCGTTTTTTGTTGCCATGGAAAATCTTCCTTTTTGTGAGCATAATTGTTTGGCTTCAAAAATACGACTGGGGGATTTAACGTACCGGGTATTGTTTCGACCCAGTTTCTGCGTGATTAGCGTCCAATATGTCAGAAAAACCTGGCTCCATGACTAATTTAAACTTAACCGAGGTTTGATGGTTAAGTGTCGACACAAATTCACTACCTGATATGGGCCTTAATTACAAGACACCCTAAACTTTAAGAAAGAGTACCGATAATTTATGACTCGTTTTTTTACTAAATTCCGGTATAATACGATGGTCTATAGATCAACATAAAAAAATGACACGGAAATTATAAGCCTCTGCGGCGCGCGTTTCAGTTATCCTTTCAAATCTATGGCAAAAGTAAAATGGTGCGATTTCGTGAGTAGTTCTTATGCATTGGCTTTCTTTTCTCAAATGTTAGTGTGTTACCGGTCGACGGCGAGTCTCAGATTAGAAATTATGATGGATGAATACAAATATCTTAAATCATCCACACCCTAGCCATGGTTCTAGACAGCGACATCACGATATGAGAATTCGGCACGCAACCCACACATTCAAATCTTAAACCTTGACAGGTATTTCAAATGAGCAAGGTAATAAATCATGCGACTTCGTCCAAGCAACACGCATAACAAAAACGTTAACTGCACAAGAGAAATTCGTCATTTAAACATAAAGATTAAGGCATTTCAAGATGTCGCTTAAGTAATAAATGTCAATTCTCTAATGAAATACCGAGTCGCCGTACAAGAAAATGTTTCACAAATGAAAATCCTTTATTGCAAATTATTAATATCGTATCTATCTTTGCAATTACTTTGGCCCACAAAATGAATTAAATGTCGAGTGAACGAGTTAAAGCCATCTCGAACAAATATCAAAAGATACTGATCTATAAAAAATACTAATTTCGGAAAAAATCACCAGTTCAAAGTAATCTCTATATTTAAACTTTAAAAAATAGTGTTTCTATATTTTTATCATTGTATCTCTGAAATATGAATACAATGCATATTAAATTTGGATACATTTATTTAGGGTCACTATTTGTTTATGATCCTCTGAATATAATAATTACTGAAACTTTATCTTTATTGAGAGGTAATGAATTTTAAGTGCCAGGCGCTTACTATCGTTTTCAATCGTTTATTTCAGTGATGATGTCCGAAATTATTTCGAATGGTCAAGGATTTAAGGCTTTACTTAATGCTTAAAAATGAAAAGGATTTTATTTTAAATATTGTCGAGAATTTTCTAAAATAAAATTCGAATCATCGAAATTTCGCGGAAAAAGTAATCATATTCTAAAGACCGAGACAATTGGTTTTTGCTAATTATGAATGTTAATATTATCATTCTATAATATTTGGTTTATTTTACGATATTAAAAATAACCTTGAATGTAATAATTCAAAAAATGGTTGCGAAAACTCTCTAGAAAAAGCAGAATACTTTATAATATTACTGCAATGCGAGGATTTATAGTTCTGTTTAAGGCTCATACTTTCCCTCTTGAGCCTCCACAGTATTTACAAAAATTATGGCACACAGAATATAGCAAACAATGAACTTGATCATTTGGAGCGAATAAAATTACTAATCGTACGTAATTAGGTAAATCCGAGCGGAGCAGAGCTTATTTTCCCACTAAAGAACCACCAATTGTTTGTCGGTGGGGGGTAAACATAAAAAAAAATCCTCCCGCCAGCCAGCCGTAAATCGTTGCAGCCACCGCCTCGCTTTAATGATCCTCCTATCCAATTCGACCGCCTTACAAATCCAGCCGCTCCTGCATGAGCGAAGGCAAACAGAGGTTGGGGAGGAGACGGGAGGTATAGTAACCAACTCTAAGTGCGTACTACTCGAAGGGCAAAAATGCGAAAAAAAATTCTAGCTGCTCTCTCAACCCTCGGGAGCGAGCGAGTCACCCTACCGGCTCTTTCAACCCAGCTTCACCCCCCACCCTCCGCGTTGCCTCTTGTCCCCTTACATGCCCTCGCTTCCCTCTATCCGATGAAAAAATGTGGAATGAAGTTCTCCCCCTTACCAGCCCCGTTTCGCTGGGGAAATGTGCGTTCTTTAACGTCTCTGTCCTTCCTACACTAGCCGCCATCCTCTCAGCCGCGGACGATAAGGGGAAATTCTTTCACTCCAACCCTAACGCATCCTTTCATTCCATCCTACCTACCAATGAGTACGTAGTAACTCTCTCCACTAACCTCCATTCCTCATCACCGCTCGCTCCTATGACTCGTGACCCGTTCTTATTGAATCAACTGTTACGAAGCTTTCATATTATTGCATTCAGTTTCGCGGATGGCAAACTTCGTCAACCGTACCTTCAGTCATCCCTTGTAGCAATGCAGAATACCGCCTTCTAAGGCACCCTGAAACACAGTTTCAGCGAGGGAAATACATTTATTCCGCTCTCCTTCTCACTGATTCAGGCGAATGTGTTAATAAGTGGTGACAATCGGGGGGATGCGGTTAACCTAAAATGACCCACAGAAAAGACAGGTTAAACCCAGCAGAATTCAATGTTATCTTAATTGAACATAGTTTCAGAAATGGGACAGCTAGGCCAATATATACATTGGGTGTGTATTGATATTGTTCACTTCAGCTTTAAAAAGTTGTTGATCCTGGATAACATGATTAAGATAACCTGATTAAGATTGCCTTATTCGGTAATCATAAACTGCTTACAAAAAGATTTAAACCGAAAAGAAAAATACTTCTTCTCAATCGAATCTATGATATTTTAAAAACTATTTCCATGTATAATTAATAAATATTTTGCATGTATTGCGGATGGGATTTGAACACTTCGTGGATAGAATAACAATATGCATTTGTATAGGCTGAGATTGTAAAGGAGGTAGTTTTTAAACTTCCATACTCCCAAATCCTACTTTTCAGGAGGATCTGCGTAATTGTCCACAGCCTGAAGTTACTTTTGTAAAATAAATATTGTCCTCATAATTTTTATTCATTTTTCAATAATTTATATCTTCTAAATTTGGCACTAAGGGATACAGAGAGCACGCTAAGACAAGGAGCACCATCATTTTTTTACACTCACCTAAAAATTATACTGCATTTACCAAATGGCTTTATAGCTGATTTGCCGAAGACATTTTTCCTACAAAGATACTTTACAATCAACTATAATATTTTTTATTGTATGTGCCTAAGCGTATAAATGTTATCACTTGCAATGCAGCCTTAGGATCCAATGACTGCTGCCCAATCGTCCTAAATCATCAACCGAACCTTCTCTCCCGTTTCCAACTCTTTTAGCCATTTCTCCATGCACGGCCTCCCCCTACACCCCTCAATAAGGTCTTACGCTTGTATGAGTGTGCGCTACCGTGACTGAGTCTTTGGGCTCCCGGTTTTATTCCGACCCACTCCGTTGTCTCGTAAAATCTCAAAGCAATGCAGTCACGTGGCTCATTAAGTGCGAGTGGCGCCATTAAAAAAATAAATGGAAAAAAGAGATGAAAAAGGTAAAGGACATGCGCGGTAATGACTTTAACAAGTGCGCTCAAACTCACAGGGGCGGCATTGTGGGGTGGAGTTTGTATTTTTTTTACGAATGCGATGGAATTTTAAAAGGGCAAAAAAACTCGACTACGCCAGACCACAGAGTTCGTTAGATGTTGGCACTATTTTCTCTCCAGGGCAATTTGTTCATTGGTGCTTTTTTTAATTTATATAGCCGGGTAATGATTTTGAAGACGAAATTTTAAGTCTCGCGACCAAAAAAGTTCGTTTTTAATGCGCGGGAAACCTTAAAATTTTCGTGGCGTGTAATTAATAAATGTAGAGAATGGAACTGTAAACAGGGCTTAATTGGCTTTACGTAATCTGGTGCATGAAAAATTTGAACAAATTCAGGGAAAACACGGTCTTAAGGATTAAAGGTACGTACTTTTGTCCATAAATCTAAAATATACGTAGTTTTTAGTAAAATAGAGAACGCCAATAAGAGGAATCGGTACATTTGATAATAGACATATCCTGAAGACAATTATTAAAATAGTCATCTCTTCACACACCAGAGTCAGTGGTAGTTTGTAGTTTAAGCTTTGTATGATGAGATTAAGTGGCGAGAGTTTTAGAGAAGCTTAATTATATGAATCCAATGTTAAGTTATTTTGGCTTTTTATGGCTTCTGTTTTAGGATATCCTATTTCATTACATTTATATGACACACTTGTGCGTAGAACACTATTTTGAGCAAAAATGGTATTCTAAATATGTATTAGGTGTGTTCTAAATGTAACGGAGATATTCTGATTTTGCATAGTGCACCATGCATAGTGCATTGTGTTGTGCAATATGGGTTCTTGCCTCAAGGTCAAACAATCATTAACTAGGACTACTTAAAGTTCCACGCAGTTAGCGTGAAGCAATGCGAAAAAAAACCCGTAGTGGTGGCGAAAATATTTTTGGACTTTCTACCACCAGGATGATACACCTACTCACACTACTGTGTTCGTGAATATTTGTCCAAAAACAGCACTGTGATGATGTCCCAGCCTCCACATTCGTCATGCATGGCCCCGTGTGACTTTTCTTGTTCCCAAAATGAAGAAAACCTGAAAAGGTGTCATTTAACAAGCAGAGATGAAATTAAAATGCATCGCTGAGAGAGCTAAAAGCTCTACCAAAGTTTGAGTTCCAGAAGTGTTGCGAGGATTGGAAAAAGCGCTGACTTAAGTCTATACCTAATGGGGGCCACTTCGAAGGGGATAACATCGATACAGACGAATAAATAAAATTCTTTCCAAATAACTCAAATTCCCGTTATTTATTGAGCACACCTCGCATGTGGCAATAGAACCGTTAATATTTCATATGAGTTGCATTATTTATATTCACTGATCGATTTTCAAACAGTTAAAATGCGTTTCATGATTACTTAATGAGTGGCAGCAATACCTAATGATTGAATGGTTATTTCAAAGTAGCTATCATCTACATTTTACCAAAGTAGCATGAAGCAACCATTTAGTTTCAAAACAGAATCAAAATCAATATCCGCTTATTTAATGGTTTAAAAACATATTCCGGCGATCCAATTTATTGCAACCTACGTTTATTTCTAAATTAGAGGTAGTTTATTGTGAAAAAAGTTGAGTGGCGCAGAGTAGAATTTTATCTATAACTAGACCTAAGTTTTGGTTTTGAATGGTCTGCACGTCGGCGCACTAAATCGAAGTGGAGGGAGCGCGATGGAAGGTGAGTGGGTGAATGAGCAATAAATACGAGTTCGTGATATAAAGTCCGTCGGAGGAGGAGCATAAAAGCAGTTCGAGGGGGGAAAGTGAGAGTGGAACGGGGAAGGAGGGCGGTTGTGGATTTAAACGCAATTTTGATAGGACTTCTCGAGAAGATGAAGCTGAGGACTGGTTGAAGGTTAATCCCCCCCGGTTTTGAGGCTGAGGGTTGGTTGAAAGAGGTGATTTAGCCGGCGCTGGTACGCGTATTCGAGAGCGGGGAGAGAGTGAGAGAGAGAGGAAGGGGAGTGTGGCGTGTGTATGTATAAATACCATGTGGGAAAGGGGTGATTTTGGTTGCGTGCTTCGCTGGGTGTGGCAAACCGTTAGGATCGATTCGGCATCGGTGAGGAGGAAGAGATATAAAAGAACGACCCCCTGTGGAGAAGGAGGGGGACGAGTGCACCGTGAATTAGTTGGAAGGGGGTTGTTTATCTGAAAAACGGAAGGAAACGGCACGAGGCTGGGAGCCGGAGGGGACTGGTAGGAATTCTCGGCGCGGGGGACGGTGGGGGGACGGGGTGAGTACCGGGTGGGGGAGCTCAGGATAGGTGTGCGAGGGGAGCGTCGAGGATCGACGGTGGTTGTGGAGGGCAGCGGAGTTGGAGGGGTCGAGGGACGGACAGTCATGGAGTGAGATGTTAGAGGTTAAATTAAAGAGAACGACAGGGAAGCGACTATTGCGTGGGTCCGAACGTTTCAGGGTTCACATGGGGAGTCGCGTTATAATGCCTAAGGATGAACGTTTGGGTGGGAATGAAATCCAACGTTCTCTGTTTTTAGTCGAGCCCATTGCCTCTGAAAATGTGTTGAAGGCGTTCTATCGCCTCATATGCTCGTTATCGCGAACCATGCCACTCATAGCCACGGCCAATTTGATCACTGTCGGAGTAACTGAAAACATGATGAAACTAGGGGACAGGAAATCTTTAAAATAACGTTTTCATGCTGTGATATTCAACCTCTTCAACAGTTTCGTAAAAAGGTAAAATGCATTATACGCGGATTCTTATTAGAATTTAAGTAGAAAAATGGCAAGTTGGCAGAATGTATACGGTATGCTATTTTATGTATGCCAGATGTTTGGTGAACATTTACGCAACTGTAGTGAGGCTGGCTGGATTATCTATTTCCTTCAGAGGGTATGCCCCTCGACAGGTTAATGAGATCAGCAAGGTTTATGCCAAAAAACTTACTAAAAATGCACAAATATAATTTATAAGAAATAATAAGACGTCGTGTACAAAATTGTAATAATTTAAAACTATTTCAAAAGAGCTAGAGAATCAATTAAGGGAAAGAAAAAATATCTTTATTTTACACCGGAAAACATTTTCCATTATTATTTCCATTTCCAGTTTCTCATTAATAAATGCATTGTTACGTATCTTGAAACAGGAAAACCTTTTATTCCTTTACGGTGTACCTCCATGCCTACAGAATATTTGCATTTGAACATAAATTTCAAACGAAACATCTGGACTTTTAATGGTAGGGTGTACGAAAAGAGTTTCATTAATATCGCTGGTCCTCCCCCCTGAGGATGGTTAGATGTATTGTAGAAGGAAAAGTTGAGACGAACATTTGCATTTCAAAATGTTACCAACCATTCCTACTGACGCTACAACTTTTTGAATAATTTTCCTTTTCGAGACATTTGGATTTGAAAGGTGTTTATTAAAACACCGGGCGGTGCTGCAAAATGAAAAGTGTTTTTACGAATAAAGATCGCTGTGAAGACGGGAAAAGGGCTTATTTCCAGTAACAAAAGATTATAATTCTCATTTCAACGAAGTCTTCTTTAGAGTGATTGGAACAAATTGCATTTAGTTTTAAAACACGAATAATGAGCATTCCTCATTAATTTGAGCAGTTATAAATAAATGCATGCTCCTTGGGCAACTGGAAGTAAAAGGATACATTTAAAAAAAGCAAAATGTGATTTTTAAAACGATAGTATTGCAGAAAATAAGACATCAACAAATGAAAAATCAAATAAGAAGAATCATGATATCACCTGATGATGATGTTCGGGTTTTTGTCTGATGGAAAAATCTGAAAATATCTAGCGATAGATTAAATCAATAAACATGGTGAGAAGCACTATCGCTCCTGCGGTGTCAAATTGAAACGTATTTATTATATATTAGGGTAACCCAAGGTATAATCTTTTTTATATCGCGATTGCCTTGAAGCACACTACAATAAATGCCGATAAACACCTTTTGCTTAACTTCTAATTATTCACCAGTGCATTTACCTACCTCTTGACATTACAATGAAAGGCTGCATAAGGCCGCGTATGTGAGGGTGTCAGAATGTAAAGAAAATTTGTGACCTTGTCGCCAGAAAAACAATTTCCTTAAATTAAGATTTCGTGGCGACAAATTAAGTATAATACTTTGTCCACTATATTATCATTTTCCTCCCTCGGTGACTTCTATACGTGAGGATAAAAGGAAAATTTGTGAGTGAAGGACGGGGTCTTTATTCCAAAAATATATTTACCCTAGGCATCACACATTGTACAAATACTCGTAAAAAATTATATGACAATCTTGGAAGACATTGCTTTTTATTGATTAGCCTCCCTTAATGATGTCTTACATATGATCAGCAATGGCGCTAATAATACATTTATTAAACATTTATAAACAATTTTACTGAAGTAAATGAGTAATATTTGTGTTAATGGAGAAAGGGAGACTACCGGAATGCACTATTATGACATTAATTAAAAATGAGAGTAGTTTTCTAATCAGTTATGTGTAGCCTTGGAGCAAAATGCTTTTGAAATATTAAATAATGACGTGATTTTCTATTCCCACGACTGACGATTGAGTGTCTTGACTTAATTAACCCAGCTGTATCTTACAAAACCTTTTATTTCGAAGTACCTTCGAGAGAGAATTTTGACAAAAAAGGTACGACGATGAAGGAAGGACGCTATTCACAATTATATTCTACAGTTCTTTGCAAAAAATAGGTTTTTACTGAAATGGGTCTCTAATTCTAAGCATTTTTCCGCTTTTATAAATATAGATGAAGTGGGCAAATTTCTGCAGTTCTTTAGCCCTTTTCCTTATACAAATTAATCAAATATTTTTTTTTTAAGATTTGAAAATAAATGGGTTATACTTTTAGCTCCCGAGGCGGAACTATTTTAGATCCAAATGATGAACCAGATTCATTTTTTTAAATCCATGGTGACATCATTCCTCGACCAATAATGAAATGGCGTTATGATGTCTTTTTATTAAACTCTCAGCACAGATAAGTAAAGGTAGTACTTTAAAACGTGACCACTTTTCATAATTAGTAACCAGCATTTACTAATTATCTTCATTTTTCAACAACTCATAGTTAAACTGTTATTTCTAATTCCCTGGATTAAGGCAAAAATGCTTTGGGATAGTCATAAAGTGAGATTCAAATGCATGGGCGTAAACCTGCGGAGATGGGAGTTTTGAGGCACGGGGGGAGACCAAGAAAAAAGACGAATACATCTACTCAAAATTCACCGGACGCAGCCCAAGTAAAAAGACAATAAAAGAATGAAATTTTCTCTTTCGTGTAAAATGAGACCTACGTGCATGAAATTGGCAGAGATAGTCGCTCATGAGATTTCTTTCCTCCTCCCCACCCCTTAGAGGTCACCCGCGTCCCGCTCATAATTCACCGCCTCGCCTCACGTCTTTACCCTTCCACGCTTTGGAAAGAAGAGGAATAGGTAATATGAATAAAAAGGTGGGACAGAAAAAAAAGCACGAGACGAAGAAATGCAGGGATTTTTTTATCGCAATATTTCCCGCACCTCACCATTCGTCTCCCTCGAGCGCCCTGCTTCCCTCCCCCTCTTTTTCCTCGTCCCCCTCACCCCCGCCTCCCTTGCACGTACATCCTCTGATAAAAAAACCCTTTGATACCCGAGTGTGGAAAAGAGATTCTGGGCCCGCCACACACCCACACCAAACGGCATTCGAGCCACTTGCCACCCCAGCTTCCCCTTTCCGGAGACAGGCCTCGCACCAGAGCGGGCCCCGGGTGCTTAGGACACGCACATATTCGCGCGAGCCAAAAGGAGACCGTTGCCTGTCCCCCCAGCGTGGGAGTTAGGGGGGGGGAATATCCTTTGAAAATCGCGTTTTTTCCAGCTTGCCCTCCCGCCCCTCCATCTCTCATCGCAGAAAGCCTGGGGGGGAAGAGGGGGTTGGCAGCAGGCAGGCGCAGCATGCACGTATTGAGTTGGCGCGACGCGTGGGAGCTTACGCGGAACGTGCCCCGAATCATACACCCCAGGTGAGAGACCCAGGCGGGAAAGAGGAGAAAATGTTTGCAAGGAGATAGAGAGAGGACGATGTTAAATAAGAAGTGGGTGACTGGATGCGAAAAAATTAGGTTTTCGCTTAGGAGAATGAAGATGAGTGGTGCCGCCTCCGTAACCCCCTTTCAACCTCCCCGCCACCTTACCAGAAAAGGTTCGCGAGCAATGGAATTGAAACGGGGAGTTATGCAAAGTATTACGGATCCTAAGGAGGGAATGTGTATTTACGGGGAGTCGTTCGTGTTCGGCGAGGAACTGAGGAAACTGGAGAAAAATGTTCGTCGCGAAACTCGGGATAGAATCTTCTTCCGAGCCATAAACTTAAAACTAGCGATGGGGCACAGGGGGAAATGTACACATTTCCAGAGGGGGGGGGGCATTCCGAGAAAGTCGACATTTCCTAAGTAGGAATCGCTTTTGAGAATCGCTCTGGAAAAGAAAATGTCCGCGCGGAATGCGAAGTCCGCGCACGAACGGAGTTGGTTTTATTTTGCTCTCCTTCACATTTATCGAGTTTTTCCTCCAAAACTGACTGCATTAGAGCTATTTTTTTTTGGTACCATTGCCGTTACCCTCCATGTGCGTGCTCATATCTATTTTACCCTCTTGCTCAAGCACGTCACGATCTGGTCTGCAGAGAATATATATGTGAGATGAATTAATGGAAATCATCTTTCCGTGAGACGTACTCGTACGCTCTATAATACGATAATTAGATTCATTATTTGCATGCACAAAATATTCAATATTTACATGCCTTAGTCAACGTAAACGTAGTTGGCATGGCTTAAAATATTTCGTGGAATCAAAAATATATTAAATATCAGCTTATAAAATGTATTTTGTTAAATCTTTATCCGGTTATGTTCATTAATTGTTTTTCTGTATTCTGTAAAAAAATTAATGCATCTACTCGTTTTAGGGTAGTTAAATTTTAGTGGAGAAGTAAACTTTAACCACCATCCAATTTACCGATGAATCATAAATTTATCCCCCGCATAAAACATACTTTTGATGATCTTTTGATATGAGCTATGCTTCAAAGTTGACATATTTCACGGTGGCATTATCGTGATACGTTACTACCTATAAACATAGCAAAAATTTTCCCTTTCTTTACCAGTAGCAATTTCATCCCGGACGAGATAAATCCGCGCCACTCGATTTCACTCAAGCCGCATGGAGAGGATTAATTACAGCGCCCAGTAGCCTGTTTAGCACTTCGTAGTCACGAGGGGAATGCTTTCATAACGTGCACCGGTTGCTGCATTAAAAACAGCGTACCTATCCCTACATCGCAAACACTGGATTTTCATTCTGATATTCTGCGCAGCGATTCGTTTCCGATGCAATCTCTTGCTGCATTTACGAGCGAGATCCAGCCACCCCACGCCACCTCCAACTATCCTATCCACCCATCTCTCCAACCCACCCCCCACTGCTGTTCCCTCGGGCGCCAGATCTCACTCCTCCGCCCGGCGACCCTTCCCCCGAGCCCACCCAACTCGCTCCGGCGCGCCACTCGGCCAATCCGTGTGCCCGTAATCCATCAAGCGACCACCGCAGAAATATTTCCGTATCACCCCTCCGTAATGAAGTTGAGCCCGGAAGTTGGTTGAAATTATTGATTTGTTTATCTGGCCATTCTTTGTTAATGGTATGCGCGAGTGTGCCCGCCTCCTCCGCCATGCCGTGGGTGGCATGTGGGCTCGAAGCAGTCAATTACCGCTGCCATCACTGCGGACGGGAAATACTACCGGCATCGGCAGATTTAAAATGGAACATTCAATCCGTTTCCCTAGCACATAGTGTTTCGGATGGTCAAGTGCAAGCATTGTTTTGGAATAAAAAATCAGAATCCGCGAGTTTTCTTCATCGAGGCGAAAGTTATTTTGTTTCACATGCTTCCGGACAGCGTGGATGAAATCGCTCGCACCTTTCAGTGTATAATAGTCTAAACTATAAAGTCCACTTTTGTCATTACATGGAAACTAATTTTTCATGCCTCAATAAGTCTGCATTAATAAAAAAAAATGTTTCTGCCTCATTTTCAAATTTAAATTGGTGAGTAATACTTGAAGATCTGGTTCTGTCTGGTGCCGTTAAATTCTATTATTCTTCATTAACTCCCCAACGATTTAAAGATATATATTTTAAGATCTTAAACCTGACTACAACATTTTTACTTTTCTTCTGCAGTATTAATTTAAGTCCTTAAAACACGACATATATCCCGGATATTCCTTAAATGATATATTGGTAGGTCCTAAAATGATTACGTAAATTATTTCAGAGTCATTTCGACTCCATAATAAATCATTTTTGTAAAATACATTCTTTCTGGAGAATTTAAATTCAATAATATAATCCCATAAGATATAAAAACTCAGCCAAACTCGCAAGAGGCGCTGACCAAGTCAAAATTTCTCATTACAGGTTGCATTTGCCACTGTCTTCTTCGACAGCAGTAGTTTAGATAACTTAAGATATTGGAGTCAGAGTACCCGACTTAAAAATAATATAATTCATTTATAGGTTCATTGCCAAAGTTTCATGACGGCCATGATGATTAGCGGGAGTCATTCAGTCCTTGAATTGCATTACTACTGGTAGACAATGTCTCATTCACATGAATTTACATTTTATAGAAAATTACGTGAAATTCTCTTTGATCTGAGAAATATAGTGAAGAATATGCTCAGATGTTTTAATTTAGAATTTACTTAAATTCCAAGGTTCGCTCGGTGAATATTTTTCAATTAACCATTTTGCTATTAACTGTATGTCCATCATGTTATCATCGATATTTAAGTAACAAAAATGACGGATAGTTTACATCAAAATGACGGGTAGTTTACATCAACATTATTTTATTGAGGAGGTGATGTCATTGTTCGTTTGCGGAAAACATTTAACATCTAAGTACTGATCAAACGAATATGCTTAAAACTGAAATAAATTTTTACGATAAAATTACTCATTAATACCTATAAATGCAACGATATGTAGGGTACTTAGCTTTACAGTCAATAATGATGAGCATCAATGGCAAGCAAGGGTACAATATATACGCCAGGTTTAATTTAGTTAAATATGTATACGAAAACTTCTGTCGGTGACACGTTTAACCTCGCATTCAGCATATACCCTCTGCGTCCCTGACCGTTGTGGGTTGCTGTCACTACTGGTCACGGATTCATTTGATTACGACTGTCATTATCTATCCGATGTGCGACAATGGTTAGCGTTAAAATTACGTTACATGAAATTAAATATACATTCGGGGTTGTGTCCTCACGGATTGTGTTTCTTTTAAAGGCATACTGGCAAAAGTAGGGGTTTAAGTTATTACTCCAATACCTACCCACACAGTCACAGTTAAAAAAAAATGTTTATATAAATAATTACTGTTCAGGAAGCGGCCATAGAGATGCTTTTATTTTTTTACCCAAATGTTGTTGCTTTGGAAATAGTGAGCACTCATTATTAGAGTATATACCAGCGAGAAAATAAACTTCTTCATATTTATTATATACTTTAGGTTAGGGTATAACATTACTATAATTCATGTACAAAAAATTGCTAAGTCAAGCACGCAAATTAGTTAAAATAATAAACATCATATTATTTCACCAAAATGTCGACATCTAGCAAGCAAAAGACAGCCAGCGAACAAAATTTCGTAAGAATAAACGTATCGCATCGTGCAGCGAAAAATTTTTCATGCTCGCCCTACAAACAAACAAAGTATTACCTGTTATTAGCTAGCACTTTCGAGTTGCTGAAGACTATTTGTTGTGCTTAAGAAATGGTGCCTTAAATTTACTTTTATCTGCTAATCTCTTGATACAATGAGTACAGATGTCTAGATACATCTTCTTCATGAACTTCATTTTTATCCTTTGATGAGATTTTAAGGACACTTATTCCTGTAAGTTATGATGCAGGGTATGCGGTACCTAAAAGAGAAAAGTTGGATCATAATTAAAGTATTCTCTTTGACAGGTACAGTGGTCTCTTTTACATGATTCTCAGTTAAAAACCTATAGTTAATGTTCATACTTATATTCAAAATATGCCTATAAATTATGCTCCATACAATGGCACTATGTGAAACTTCAATTACGCCTAGTCTTCTGTTTTTTTAAATAGTTTTAAACCAATATCCTAATTTACCTAGTATATAGAGTTAAGATTAGCTTCCATTACTTTACGCTTCAAAACTATACTACCGATGAAAATACATGTATGTGCATGCATTTAAACATCTTGATGAACAATGAAAGCTCAATTAATCAACGTTTCAATGAGTGAGGAATGGATGATACAAAGCCCAGAGGTCTCAACGTTTCCACCGCTTGTATATTCCATTGTTGAACACATACGTAGCGACCAGAATAGAACGAGTACCATTGGCTAAGGGAAGTGAGTGTAATGAACATCAACGAAGTCAATGTTATTTATCACCTGATTGGTTAAAAAAGTGAACTAGCATCTATCTATGCTACGGCAAGCACGCAGGAGTAAATGCTTCAACATAGGACCCATGATGATGGCTCTTCGTGTGTGGATAAGAATGGCGCAGGCAAGAGATAGAGGGAGAATGTTGATTTCCCTTTACTGATACAGCCTTTTCGAGCTCACATTGACAGTAAAGCTATTTCAGGCAAGATAACTTTACATTGCTCGAGAAAATAGTCATTGAAACGCCAGGGATAAGACGTTAACAGCCAGATCAGAGAGTTTTTATTCATCTTCTCTGTTGGGGGTCGCTTTCGCCATGTTGCGCCCAATGCGAGGGGAACCCGGGAATGAGAAGTGTTGCGGGAAGGGGCCCGGTGATTTGACGAGCGGAATGGAGAAGGAGGCGGCAGAGCGGAGTATCCGGGGTAAGAGCCTGGCGCCTCCGCCACATCCTCCTTCCTTGCCTGCCGCTCTCTTCTGTGTTTCACGGCTGCCCTGTCAACCCACATCCCGTCATCTCGCTGCGCCCTATTCAGCCGAGCCACTCCGCTGTCATGTTTCGCCTGAGCATCCCTATGCGCATCGAAGTTTCCGAAGCCTCGAGTCCAAATATTCCGCCATTAATCGCTTTTACAGAACGCATTTCTGTTATTTCGTTATTTTTTCCTCACTGAAACGATTGTTTCTGTCCATTCATACCTCAATCACATCTTCTTCAGTCCCCTCGAAATCCTCCGTGTATCTCTATTTTTTCTTTGTTTCCAGGAGCAAGAATAAAAGACTACCCCTTAATATTAAGAATACACATTAATTCTAACTAATTAACTATCAGCGTCCTTTTGTGAGTTATAAGAGTTAACGTCATGTCACTAAAAATGTTTAGTAAATATCTTCCATTAATTACAATTTTTCCCGTATAATATATGCAGGGTTATGTAGTTCGGTTTACTGTGCCTACTGCATATTTGCATCTAATACTAAGTAGGTAACCACCAGTAAAAAATTAGATTAATTGGAACCGAAGCGTAAATTTTACATTTCTCTGCTACCAATATATTGAAACTGCAAGACTGCTCTTGAAATTTCGAGTTTATGTGTTTCATTTTCAGAATTATCTAAGGAAGTAAATTATTGGGAGCTAAGCATCAGGAGATGTTCTACTTGCGTTAATTATCTAAATTACGTTAGGCCCCATATATCGCGAATGATACACCTGGAATGAAATAGAACAGAAAACGATGTAGAAAATAAAGTAAGAATTTAGTCTTCGAGAAAACATCACAAAGAAATGGGTGAAACTGGAAAACTTGTTGAAAAGGAGGCAAGTTGGTGAAGTGAATGTTCACTGACGGAGTGCCTGAAGTAAATTCAAATATTTTACGGTGAAGTACTCAAAAGGAATGAGTCGTTGTCGTCGTCTATCGAATATTTTCAGAGCTTGATATTTCAAAAGTTACATATTTTTGTTTAGCATTCCACTTTTCTGATGAGTGAACTGAACTCTCATGCTCTCGAACGCAACGTGAACTTCAATGCAACGAACCTCAGAGTGTAAAAATCATTCGCCTTTACCGGTTTTCCGCATTCTCTTCCTTGCCCTTAATCTGTGAAGAGGGAGTTTCACAGTGCCATGTTTCAACATACTTCTTTTTGGCAGCGCAAATCATGACTTTTACTGTCGCTTTCTGTCCTCCAGATTTCTACGCATAAAAGTTATACTTTCGCGAAGAGAGAGAACATTCTTTTACGAGGAATATTTCATCAAGTAGTATTCTGGGTGATGAGGTTATCAATCATAATTACATGGATTTTTAATTCCATCCTTAACTAATACAGAACGTGATTTTAAATTTTCAAAATGAAATATCAAATATTCCTTGAATAGGGGAAAGTTAAGGCAATAGGCCGAGCATTTAGTGCATTCAAAATTTTTAAATATATTCGTATTTGCATGAAAAAACTTTAGAGAAATTCTGGATGCCACATATTGAACTTAACAAAAACACAATTTGTTTCTCCGTAAATTTATACCATACGTTATGATCACGTGCAAAACTACAATTAACATTCTGCCAACTACTTGCCGTTTTACTATTGCTGATCCTAAAACTAGTAATGCTTAATGAATTTTCTTAATGTGCCTGAGCGGCTAAATATGAAAAGAATTCAGTGCTGAAAATTTTGTATGTTCTTGAAATTTTATTTCACTTCAGGCAATGTGTTCCATGTGGTTTATTTGATAGATATATCACCACCCATCATGTTGAAGTTATCGTCTCCATTAGTGCAGCAGGCTTCTAGTCATAAAACTGACTTCCAACATTTTTTTAGAAAAATTGTCACTTACGCCATCACTGACATTAATGGCGTCACTGAGCTTCATCGCCGTACGACCCTGCGTCACAGCGCCCTTCGAGAACACGGCCTGCGTCTCATAAAGCCTCCCAACCCTCCAAAGGCACTACCCTTGCATTCACACACAACGCCGCTCTATTTCCACCGAGAAGGCGTTCTCCCTCGAGGAGCTAGTGGTGAATAATTTCACTTCAATTGAATAGGCTATGCATATCACATCCCCCGCTTCGTCCTAGGCTTTGAAAAACTTCGTACCCATTCCAAGTTTGTCCTATTCTAAATCGGCTTAATTCGTTTAACTGGGGGTGATTACGGAGTACGACTTGGCTGCAAGAGGTTTCGCTACTATTTGATTCCGTTGGTCGTACCGATACAACGCAAAGACGCATTTTTTCTTTGACCACATTCTTCAATTGGTTAAAAATGAATTACATGTTAAGAAACAGTTAAACTAAATTAAATTAAAATTATTAATACATCATATTGGCCCACAAATTGAGGTTTTGATATTAACAATAATAAGTATTTAGGTCTCTCTGTTCACATTACTACTGCTGCGACTCTTTGTTTAATATTTCACAGGTGAATTAGAATAGCTGATTTACAAAAATCGGAGTTTTCGTGAATATATGAATCAAACCTCGGGGGACATAAGTTCTCTGCTTCATAATAAAAGAGTTTGCTTGCATATAGTATTTACTGATGTAATCATACCTTGAAATTTTACATGCAAACCTGGCACACTCGTATAGGTTACTGCTAATAAATCGCGTGAATAGCAGGTTACAATTTTTTTTTAAATTGAGTTCAGAATATTTAACTATTTTTTCTCTTGTTTTTTTTGTTATTTTAGGAAGGCCATTCTGTGCTATGATGCGGACGAAAGCAATAGAAGTATTGAAGGTCCACGAAATTCTATTATAATCGCAGTTATTTCAATTACCATCGTAGAAACTGAAGGCGTGGCCCATGTCTACTAATACTCTTAATAATACTGGGCCGTCCTTAATTCCTGCCCGCTGCATCTCATTGCATTTTCCCCTCTGTTTCCATCCCCTCTCCCTCCCTTGGGCTAGCAAGAAAATTATGCCGAAAACTTCGGCGTAGCTCCCTCACTAGCTTGGTTAAAGTTCCTTTCGCGATCCAACTCCTTCCAACAGCAGCAAATAAAGTAATTCCATCGGGAGGGAAATACTACACGATTCTAACCTAGTGTTCAAGAAAGGGGGAAACCGAAAGGATTTCACTAGCATTATGCTCGCTCTCTTTTCCCAGGGTGGCAGCTATTCTTCCTCGTCCACTTTTCATTTTTCCGCTGTGTACACTGATCTATTCATACATTTCAGGTGCTCTTTCCGACTTCCTCTCTCCTAGTTTTTTTCCATCTACTTTCCTTTCCCAATATTCTGTCTCGAACGACAAAAATCACTTTTCTCGAGATTTTTTTCATCAACGTTCCCGACATGTGTGCTTCTGGATGCGATTCCCAGACAGAGCATACGTCTTGGGCTTGAAATATGTCGAGGAGAGATGAGAAGAGAGGGATCCAAGTGAGACACATCAGGGGACTTTTACCCAGAGATCCCATTCGATTCGGGCAAGGAATACCATCGCCCGATAACCGATCTGCACGCTTATTCTTTCCCGTTCCTCCACTCCCGCATACTCCTAATGTTCCCCAGAGAACTGAATGTTTTCAGGATCATTTTTACATTCCATTACCCTGGGGTGTCTATTTACTACTTCCATGAAGTGCTCTTGCCTCATGTATTGAAACGGTGAACATAATCCCTCCCGTCATGAAAAATGAGCGAGTATAACATTAGATTTGAATTTTTTTCGCGTAAGAGCTCGGCTTTTTATGAAAAATGATACTCCATATATTTGTGAGGGTGAAATTACAGATTCCATTTATTCAAACATATAGTAAGTTTTTAGTTTTCTTTCAAGTCTTAGGGCCCAAAAAGTGGAACATAAATATTGTCAATGCGATACATCTATTCCTGGTATTTTATCCGGAGTGTCTGCTCCACTGATAACGAGTCAAATAATTCCCTGGTTGTCATTAGTAAACTCAAATAGGTCTTTATCTTTACAATTTGTGCTCAATAATTCATATAAATTGATATCTCGACGGAAATGGTACCGAACAAGAGTTGACACTCAATTTTTTTGTTGAGATGTATTGGTTCAAGAACTATTAATATAAATTTCCTGGTTTGAAGATGGACGAAGCATTTATCGCATGAGTTCATCGTAAGTCCTTATTGCACACTTCTTGTATCGTAATATACAATTTTTCATCACCAAGACTTGCAAAATAGATTTCTCCATTCGCAAAAAATCCTTCTAAAATTTTATTTGCTAGTTCCAACTCTCATTATTACTGCCACCTTTATTTTTAGTAGGGTCTTGAAATCACTCTGCGACAACCTGACACAAAACTTCGTCTTCCCGCAAGCAAACTTATCTGGCGACCATCTCCCCTTTCTCTTTGATGGCATCCGCACCGATCTCCAGCTCTTGGAGCCATTAAGGGTCAGGCCGATCGCCGTTCCTAGAAGCAGGGAACATTGGCTATTGGGGTGGGAGAGCAGTCGAAGGAGTCAGAGGGGTGAAGAGGGCATGTGGGAACAGAGTGTGTCTCGAGAAACGAAAGTGAGGGCGGGTGGCGGAGATCAACGGTCATGATTAAGTTTCGAGATAACCAATAAGGGACGCTGGTTTCTTGCCCGAGATAAGACAGGGACACGGTGCGGGTGGAAAAGGGGAAGGAGGCAAAGAGATGGATAGGGGAAGAGGAGGGCGGGGGGAGGGTGTATTTTGGTCTTACGAGCAGGGAACAGGGGTATAAGGGAAGTGAGTTAGTCTGTGGGGGAGGAGGGTTCGCACGGCTCCTTCCACGGTGAACGTGGTCGGGAGTTCGTAGATGAAAGGAGATGCTGAGTTTCTCCTACTACGTCTATGAAGCTCCACTCTCCCTCTTTCTTCCACTCGCCCTCCCCGCTTTGTCTTACACGCAGACCTCCGGCTCCTTACTTACTTCCCAAGACCCAAAACCCCTTGCTCTCTCTCCGACACTAATCACACTTGTCACATTTCTCTTTTTCAAGGGGTCACTCCCCCACCTCCATTACATTACTCACCCTTGTTCTAGCATTATGCCTCTGCTCGCTCAGCTAATACACAATCCCACAACCTCCCGCCCGCAGCTCCGAGTCCCTTTCCCCTCAGCACATCCACCGTTTCGCCCTTTGACGCCGCCATCTGCCCTCCCCTGCCTCCCTCCTGCAACGCCGAGCGCTGCCTTCCATTACTGCGCTCCTGCGGGGTCCCAAGAAGTAGCGTTTCCTCCCTCTCCCCCGGCACGGTGCCCCCTTCACCCGTCCAACCACCACGCACTGCTGCCGCTACCGCCTCCTCTGAGGCGACTCTACTTTTTGGATCGGGTGCGGGGGTCGAGTGGGGGGGCGGAAGGAGGGGTTAAAGAGGCCAGAGTGGGAGTGAGCGCGCTGACAAAGACACTCCATGTACGCGTGTGTGAGTACGCGTGCAGGGAGGGAGGGCGGGCGAGGAGCGCGACGGAGAAGGAGTCATCCCCGGGTTCCGGGGGGGGGGGTAAGGAGGCGAGGGGGAAGAGCGGTGGCGGCGGCGTTTCGATTTCACAGGGGCGGTGGTGGTAAATGCATTTCGGGCACTCTCCGATCCCTAATTTTCGCTTCTTAAGGGGTTCGATGGGGAGCTAATGGGTTGGGCGGTGGGGGTGAGGTAGCGGTGGCCTGTGGGAAAATGACTTGGGTGAGGTTTCTTACTTTTTTGTCATCTCCCTATGCCTTCCTCCCACCCGGGTCCCGCTATACCCCCTCTCGCAAAGACCCCTCACTGCGGTGACAAAAAAAATATAGTTGGTGTAAGAAGCCTCGTCCTCTCTCACTCTCGCGTTAATGGCTTGCACTCACCATTTTTCTTCACCGGAGCTCAAATGTAATTATTTATGAGATGTTTTTAAGAAGTATAATGGCCCCTTCTAATGCATTCACACAGTGTAAAGTTCACTTATAATCTCGAAACAAATACTGTGTAACAGGGTTATATCAGTAAATATTTTTAACTCAAGAGCTTTCCTTAATGGATAATGACCCTTTGCAATGCCTTTATGCCATATGAACTATGGAAATGAAGATGGAATGAAATTCTTGCTGTGGAAGGAAACACATGCATTTACCTCATATTAAACTTAAATTTACTTCAAGTATGTACTTAAGCTACTATTACTGAGCATCTGTGGTTAAAGGACATTAAAAATTGTGTTAAATAATCTCTATCGCTGTACTTGAGAAGTGGGATTCATATTAAAAATAGTATATCGAAAGCAATATACTTTGAAAATCCGGGGAATTATTCACGCAAATACTCGTAGTCACACTAGCTTAAAAATTATTTTCTTGATATATTGCAAGGGTAATCAAGGGTATTCACTTGAACTGTAGATTTACACGAAAGTCGGTGAAAATTTACAAAATTAGTTCGGTTGGCGGATTATCAAGTTTTAGTTAGCCAGTCAGTCAAAGGGTGGCAAGGATTGCCCAGCGCATTGGATATACGGTGTGATAGGTTTGGGATGAGAAATAATATAAACAAAAAAACGGTTATTTGGTCTTAAAGAGAGGAAAGCTTAATTAAATGTTAAAACTTGAACCCATAAACTAGAGCAGTTAACCGTTTTCGGAAGTAGAATGGACCAAAATGGCCAAAGTACAGGTAATAGAAGCATTCAATGAATTGCGTTAGGCAAAGAAGGTTGTGCAAGGAGGTGATTTTGAACTTTGGAGAAGGAAAGATGAACTTTGATACAGACCTTGGGTTTGTACAGCACGGAAAACGGTTGTTGAAGCAAAACAATGGGTTCAAAGAAATTGCTGGAATACAATGATTATAACTTAAAAGGAGTCATCCGCTAACGTGCATTACAATGCAACAATTCAAAGAGTAAAATTGTTGCTTTGCAAAACTATAGGCTTAGGTTGGAGGTTATTGAAATGTGGGTGTGGAGAAGGATGTTAATGATGAAACAGACATGCTGGGAATAGCTTGGCAACGTGGGGGAAGAGAGGGGATTTTTGGGAGAAATCCAATGGAGGCAAGAAAGATGGATGCAGAGCATTCTGATTGGTTATGGGATGTTGTAGGCAGTGATAGAAGAGAGAGCGTTGGACAGACTGGAGGTAGGAAGGAAGTTGGTTGATCTGAAGATAAGTAAACTCTTCTTCAGATCTGCCATTTATTTGAATATCGGATGTCAGGTTGTGGTTTTGAAGAGGCTAGGAAAGGTATTATTACTATATAGCCTGTGTCCATTCAAAAACGCAGCTTTGTCGATATAGATTCTAGTAAAATAATCCCTCGTGAGAATATGGATAACTTGGATAAATATTTGGGAATCGAGATGGTGCGGTGGCTAATGTACTGGCTTCCCACCTCTAGGGCTCGAACTCCAATCCCTTTGGTGGCCGCATTTTTGGTGGCTTCCCTATACCTAATTGGGGTGCTATGTGGAGAATACTTTAAGTGATTTTGCTGTCCGTAGTATTATGGAACATTAAACTGCGGATCCCTTGGCGCCTTTCGTTAAGGATAGGGTGATGCCGACGCCGGGCTTCTCTCCATCCCCCCTCCACCATTCCCTGAAACATGACCCCTACCAGACTATCTATTTATCCATTCTGGGGCAAATGACCTCTGCTGTCGGTCGCCTCACCTAATAATACTGCTACTTGGATAACTGTTTCAATTTTGAAAAAAAACAGAAACATGCGGAGGATGACATTGTTTCGAGTCAACATTATTATTATTATTTGGTGGTCTACCGTATTTTTAAGGTAGTTTTTGGATGGATACAGACTGAATAGCCCTATTGTCCTTGCCTCCTCTTCGCCCACTTTCTACGATAAACTGCTCTTCAATTCCGCAGTAATTATATTTCTCATCATTCCGACCAACGTCTCTATCCTTTTCCTACCCTTACCTGGCTGGCCTTAAGTCCTCTTATCCCTTCCGATTAGCGACTGATATTCAAGCAGGAAACCAAACCGAGTTTATTTTGTTAATCAAAACAATTGACATGAATTGGGCATGCTGCTTTAAATTCGATGATACTGAACACCTTTAAACATCTCCACTCAGGAACACTTTTTCTGAATCAGTGAATACGATTTGTAAAAACAAACATGGCGAACCGCCTCTACAGAAAACCGGATAGCCAACATTAACGGGAAGAACATTTCTTGGTCTGCCGTCAAGCGTCTCCACTCTCACATTTATCGCACCAATCCTCTAAAGAACACCTGCACGTTCCCATGCTCCTCCTCGCCCACTTTCTCTCTTTTCCCCACATTCTCCCACACCATCTCCTTTATCTCTTTACCCTCCACCCCTCCCTTCTCCCCTCTTAACTGTCCTACTTCTCTTCTCAGAAGGAGCGGCCGCCCAGTACGGAGTATTTTTTTCATTTCAAGTTCTCTTACTCATGTCACAGAAGCATTCCTCTCAATTCTAAGTTGTCAAGACATTGACGTCGATGCTAGTGGAATAAACAATATGGTTAGTCACTGTAGCCAATTGGAAAAAGATTTTCACTCAATGGTAAAAACGGGAAACGATAGGAAGTTCGAGGGTAATAAGGTTTCTTAATAAATCCTAGATTCCAAACACTAATACCCATTTCATTGCGAAGTTCATACTTCCAACGGTCGTTTGCTTTTCGCCGGGAAGGAAATTAGAAATAAAGTTTGCTCGACAGATTGACAGGATGGCAATGGAATACGTTCCTTGAGCGGGCATTGAATTATGTGAATAGCTTATTGGTAACTATTAGCCTCCTCCCAAAATGGAAACTCGGTGTCCCAATTCTGCCCCTTGAATATTTTATGAAGGGCTCCATTATTGCAAGTATGTAATTAATCGAATATATTTTCGCCTTGCACTGAACTGGTATATTATTATAGATTATCATCCCTCTCGGTTGAATGCCATTTCCAACAAAATACAGAACCTTTGGTGACTAAACGAAGTTGGTTTCTCTCGCTTTGGTGAGCTATATTTTACGAATATTAGGAAGTGTTCTTAAAGCCAGGAAGCATGAAAAAATATGAATTTACTTCTACTGTTCAATTTTCTTCCTTAAAATGATTAAAGCCTCGTACCACTTCATTCATTCTCTATTTCCAATCGCTCCATGGTGCGATATTACTATGCCCAAGCTTATGTATACCGTACTTGTTTCCACTGCTTCCGAATTCACCTCTATCTTTTTGACCTATTAATCATGAAAAATGTAGGCCAAAAATATGTGAGGAAAGGGGTTTTACCTTGCAATATGATTCTTAAAAAAATTTATTTTTAATATTTTTCCGCGACATTTTTTTATTTCTTTTTCTCATAGACATCGAGAAAAAAGTGCTTGGAGTTACGTGCGTACGTGTGCGTATTGATGGGCGATAGGGTCTGTTAAGAATCTCAATTCCTTGCCGGCGACATTTGCTGGATATTAGGGGAATGACGTATTCAGACTGAAACTTTGAGAAAAAAATCAGGGTTATTCATCTCCTTGAGACTTTATGCGAGTTAAAGTCTTTTAGAACGTTTAACTCTCACTTTCTTTGAAAAGATAGGGAATTCAAGCACTTTTTCGCGATAAGTAAATATATTTATATAAATATGTATTTATTTATATCGCACAAAAGAAATATACTTAAAGGAATGATACAAAGACATGTCCTTGTATAGGGGTGAAGGTTAACTGAAAAAGATATTTCTTACAAATTAAGCAAAAGTAATATATATATATATATATATATATATATATATATATATATATATATATATATATGTATGTGTGTATATATATATATATATATATATATATATATATGCATACTAACAAAAATATGTCCTTTTGTTTTACACAAGAATTTAAATGAAATATGTCGAGTCCCAGATTTGGAAAATGTAACTGAGTTTATTTAAGGAATATATCGTGTTTATGCCAAAAAGAATTTCATCCAGATTTTTTTCCATTTTATGGTATTCTTAAAAAGAGATAGGTAATCTTTATTTTTACACCTCTCCTAGGCCTGATGTACCGGTAAGACCCAATATATTTCGCGGTACGTGATCTTAAATCCATCAAACGGGTAATGGTTGAATCCGCAAAAAAGTAAATGAATGAAGGTCAAAAGTGATTTTGGGGAAAATAATTACTTCATTAACATAATGCGCTATGAGATAGAGGCGATGCATCAGCTTCATTGCGAGCCCTACTCGAAGGGATGCCCCATAAATCTATACGGAAACGTCATCGATTTCATATTTTGCATACCGATTCACATTACTCACATTTTGGTAAGGAAAAGCCGGGGAGGAAGAAGCTTAATTCAATCCCGGACATTCCGCACATAAATGCTTCTCACTTAATGTCTCCGGTGAGGAAGACGGAAATGTTCCTTAATCCAAAGCTGGGGGGTAGGGAACTTTCCACCTCATGCTCCCTTCCTGAACAGCCTCATATTTTTTGTTTCCATTTTCATCCAACTTTATTCTCCATCTTGAAGCAACCGGTTCCAAATTCGAAGGCGCTGATCGTTCGTACTTTAGTGCGTTTTCTTTTTACTTCGGTAAGCCTTCCACAGTCTGCTCAAACGCAGCCTTAGCCCCTCCCCCTTCTAACTTTTCGTCTCCCTTTTGTCCCGTCTGCATGAATTTTCCTTGGCCATGCTTCCACGAACATTCACTGGATATTCCCTTTACTTCCTGTTTTCGCGTTTTCTTTCTTTTCAACTAAATACTCAATATTTTATTTCGCCGTTCTTAAATTTCTCTCATCACCACCCTCTCCCTCATCCTTGCGCTATTTTTGATTGTATGCCATCTCATTCTTCAAAATATTAAATGCTGAATTAATTCTTCTATTTATTTCAGTCTAGTATCCCAAAGATGTGAATAGAAAGCGCTCAAACTTCGCAGTTTTGAACGAAAGAACATACCTGTCCATGTAGATGTATGTTCTACTGTTTCATTTACAGTAATTTGAAGTAGCAATGGACAATAAAAATGCTTTATAGCAAAAATCATCCGATTGAATTTCGGCAAATTTAAATGAATGTTGCAAAACTTACACAATACATTCAATTTCAATTTAACGTCTTTTTCCTCTTACTCAATATGCAATAGCGTAACCTCTACCCTTTACCACATAATCCCTCTCTCTTTGTCTCCTTCTTACTTTTCCACTCTCTCTCTCTCTCTCTTGTTCTTTCGCTTCTACCCCTCTCCTATTTTTCCTACCCCTTAGCTGAAACAAACATCTCCTCGTTCCGAGGGAAGTTATAAATTTCCTTGGGCATCGTCGCATCGGATCTCTCCGCTTCATTTAACACAACCCCTGAATCGCCAGTTGAAGGAGGGTTAGACACTCCCCTCTTCTTGTCCCACCTCTTCAATTCTGTTTCTCCTGCCCGATTCCCCAACTTTGCTTCCTCTAAAAATAAAGAAAATGGGGAAAGAATGGGCGTGAATATTCTTCGGCAGAAGACTAGGGTGAATTGGAAAGGCACCCATCTCTCCGGTTTTTATGAAAACCCTTCCGTTCCACCAATTCTTCTCAAAAATGCATTCTTTGGTGACATATCTTCTGTACAATTTTCGCAAGTGCGTTATCATATATGATGATGACATGGAAACATGAAATAATTCGTTTTGACATATGCAGGACTGAAATTCTGCTCTTCACAAATCGATTTATTATTTAAACCAACAAAAAGTATCTAGAAGATAAGAAGTATCTAGAGGCGAGCTTCTAATACTTTTCTCTCTCACCTCATTTGAACGCACTCTTACTAATCAAATACAATCAATCCTTAATCATCTCCTAAATATTCAAAACAATTTCGTTTTTAATAACTTCAAAGATTAAAATAAATATTTTGGAAGAATATTTCCTCATCAATCAAAGCCAAGTTCTGATATTACGAGGGTCATCCGGAAAGTAGTACCCGTTCGTGAAATAAAGACACAAAAGTAAATATTAACAAACATAAAAAATTTTATTTGAAAGAGGATACTTTAAACTACTTCTCAACATAATCTCCAAGCAAATTAAGGCATTTGTCATAACGTGTGACAAGTTTCTGTATTCCTGCTGCATAGTCCTTCGCCGCCAGCTCATTGAGATACGCGAGGGACCCATCTTGCACAAATTTTTGCATAATGCAGATGGTGTTTAACAATTTCATGAACAATTGTTCGAGAAACATTGGGAAAATGCTCACAGATGTCATCAATTGTGACGCGCCGATCGTTCCTCACGAATTCGTCAACTGAGCTCACCAGTTGGTCTGTAATGGCAGACGGTCTCCCCGAACACTCATCGTCGTGTGTGTTCCCCCTCCCCATGTTGAAGTTGCGACACCACCGCCGAACAGACGACTCGTCCATTACATTGTCTCCATACACCTCCTTTAATTGGCGATGAATATCACATGGGCGAACGTTTCTTGCATTGAGGAATTTAATCACTGCCCTCACTTCACAACTGGCGGCGTTCTCAATTTTTTTAAACATTGTAAACAATCACAGAAACAACACAGGCAATGCTAGCGTCACGCAACTTGGCTCAGAGAAGGCAGACAAGCCACTGAAGCTATCTGACCTCGTCCAGCGGCTACTCGCGTCGTCAGCACTTCATGCGGCACGAACGGGTACTACTTTCCGGATGACCCTCGGTTTGGGACATTTCCGTCACAATCATGACGAGTTTATGCGTCCATACATAACCGTGGACAAAATATTGATACACTACTACACTCCAGAGACAAAGGAATAGTCGAAACAGCAGTTTTCTAAATTCTCCAAAGAAAACGAATACGGTGAAATTGGCCGAGAAGGTGACATCTTTTGGGGAGCGTGCGAAGATCACCTACATCGATTTACTACAAGAAGGACAAATGAAAAATGAATAATATTTTGCGTCGTTATTACACTGGTGGAGTGTTGAAATCAATAAAAACACCCTTATTTCGTAAAGAAAAAATTCTCGTCCATCGAGACAATGCAGGGGTGTACCTGTGCAGTTTCAATGGGAATATTATGGAATTAAAGTTCGAATGATAACCCGCTGTATTCAACCGATTTGCCCCAAGTGACTTTATTAGACTTCTACGTTTTCTTCTACGTAACGGTTCACGTAAAACGAGGCGGGTATCACCAACATAGATGCCTATTTTGAGGACCTTCCACCTTAGTGAAAGGCTTAAAAAATTAGTAGAACGGGGGAAAAATTGAAGAGGGCTAAAAGGATATTATGTTGAAATATCTACTCTAAATAATTTCATTCTTAATTTTTTCCTAAAGACTCACTGAAAGACCTACGTACATTTGGAATCAAATGCAATTTTTATTATTTCCTTTTCTCTAAGAATTTTGCATGAAAGTAATTTATTAGCTTAAATTTTAACACGAATCCAATAACCTAGAACCATACTATGCCGCATTCATACCATGTATCAAGAATTCAAGGGATGGAGAGTTCGTTTAATCATTACAGATTATTTCATTGGCCCTTTAGCCGTTGTCTGACGATCATAGTGCGACATATTCTTACTTACTACTAACAAGATATAATTCCCGTCCCACTTAATTATAATTAAAAATTTATTTATAAATATTCCTTAGTTGGAAATTATTAATTCTGCTCATATCAAATGCCGCTTCAATGATTAATTAAAATGGCATCTATCATTTAATTTTCTAAGTTTTTTATGTTAGTATCTTTCCAGCCACTTATTTTAATTGAATCCTGCCTAAATCAGCAGAAAGTGTGAGGAAACTACAAGTTTCACAATTTAACATTCGGTTTGTGCGTGGTTCTTCGTTCATGTTCTTCATTTTACGGTGTCTTCATTCATGGGCATGTAGACTGCGTAGCGTATTACTATGATCGATACTACAACTCCAGTACTGACAGCTGAATTCATTACAGAGCCCCGATAAGACCAACTTACGAATCGAATATTACCAAAGGAAATAAAAATATTCATAAATGGTAATAATTAATATACTATAACGAAGCCCAAAATGGTATTAAATCTATTAAAAGTTAAGCAGATAAAACCCCCACAAAAATGTATTCGTTATTTCTCTTTCATATTTTCCAACTAATAAGAAAGCTCATTTGTATGTTAAAGACAAGTTTCTCAAATAAAATCTCATAGAAAATAAAAACTTTGTGCTGCATATGCTAGTTCCAATTGCCTTGCTAGTTATCATTTTACGATTGCTTCAACAACTTGAAAGTTTTTTTCAGATAACGAACAATCAATATAATACCGAAATATCCTGATACGATTCTCAATATACCATTTAGTTCGCCCCCTAAAATTTCGTCATTTAGGAACAGGACTAGGCTCCCTAAATTCTTGTAATAATACATATTTTCACATTTTAATTCTCACGATGTTATTTCATTCCCGCAAAAATTTGACATTAAATAAAATATCCATGCTCTTAATTTTGATTTTTATTGTGTTAGATTAAATAAGCGTTTGTCAGCAAACTTTATCCAATGATACTTTAAAAAGATAGATATTATAACGTATTTTAACTTGATATTTACATAACTGATATAGTTATGGTAATACGTTATTTATAATATTTTGTGAAATATTTGTACCGTTTTTCCACCAATGCGAGGAAGTCTTCATTGCAAAAACAACAAGAAATGTTTTCCTCGCCAATGGCATGTCATTTTTGACCCATCTCCCTCCAGATCGGGAGGTGTCAAATTGCTTCGGTCGGATAGCTCTGCTCCAGAAGAGGAGCGAGGAAATTCCATTATCAGGATGTTAAGAATTATTGTTCGTGTTTATTTAACTTCGGTGTACTAAATTCTTCCCGTCAATCGTTAGGACACGAGAATTAATCAATTGTGGGTAACTTAGAATGAACGGAGTTTGTTAAGACCCCACACACTCACTTTCAAGCACGACAACCCATTTAGCGGAGAAGGACCAGGGTAGAAATACACTGGGAGCAAAGAGTTAAAATTGTTTCTGCATAGTAGTTTCGTTCAAGTTTCCACTTGAATTGGGGTAGGCATCGAGGAACACAAGTCACTGGCGTCATTTGCAGTAAGAACTAAAGATTCGAGCTATATATATATATATATATATATATATATATATATATATATATATATATATATATGCATGCTCCACAAGGTATTTATTGCCTTCAAAACTTCCCTTTGTTACAAGATATTCCTTTGGAAGCATTACATGATGCGCCAACACGTTCAAACCCCCCTCACGTGTCAGTGGTTTGAATACCAGATTGTTTTATTTCCTCGAAAGATTTTACAAACTTCATTCAAGCGTGCTTCTGAACAATGATGGCATAGCTTGATGAATAACTGGGAGATATCTTCCGAACGTGCAAGAAGCTTACAAGCAGATCCCTGGTGGAAACTGCCAAATAGTTTCAAAGGGGTGTCTGAGGGAAATTCCTTCGAGCAGAAATAAGCGCCTGCTTTTAGTACTAGAGAGCTTAAAGAAGCCTAGGCAAAAATATACATTTATTTCTATTTATGATAAAAATTTTGAAGAAAATTTCTCAATATAAGTCATAAAAAATATGAATTTCAACATGTTATGTGAATGAAAGAATTAAAGACGTAATAAAGCGAGCGATCACAAATTCTACTTTTTTTAAATTGTAGGAATTGGTGATAATATAAAAATAAGGGGAAGTGTTACGAATTAGAGGAGTTATTGAAATGAAACTGAAAAGTATTTTTTATTTCTAAATTAGCAGCTTAATTCCGTTAACTAAAAACCTTTTTATTACTCCCGAGTGTGGTTTGACAAATGAGAAGGCGGAGGTCACGTCTAGCCCCGAGGTACGTGGAATAATGTTTGCAAGAATGCAGAGTCGGTGTTAAACTTGAATCTTTTGAAGTTTCTTTGTTTCTGGATTCTTATTAACTATACTAACGATAATAAGATTAATAACATTGAACTACAGAAATTTTAAACACTAAGATGAAATCTCACCTGGCTTATTCCGTTCCGAATTAGGATGTCGTAATCGTTTTGCAAAAAAGCTGATGGAAATTAATAGCAAAATAATGAATAATTCTCGATTAAAGCAATGCTAATGTCGTCATAGTGACATGCGGTGGTGAGTAATAGAGTTGTTATATCCGTTCGTTTAGCCTTCAATTACATGACATAATTTGTGTCAAAGTTACACTTGTGCCGTTAAATTACACCCACAAAGATAGTAACGAGGGAGGAAATGAGATATATTGAGATGATTATTTCTGTTCATGTTTCTCAGGCAAGCGTTTTAAAGCTATCTCTTCAGCCTACAGCATAAATCATATCTTAATAATACACAATAATTCTATTACAGCTTTGGAGGAGAACGCAACATTAATCCATTAAATGGATTATTCCTGTCGTAAAGGTAATTTTCTAGTAGCCGCAACACATGTACTCGTAGCATTACATCCCCGGAAGATAACTACATTACTTTATGGAATATTTTAAGCGGAAATGTGATAGAATATAAAATGGAACAGAAAATGCATATGTCATGCTTTATGGATTGTATCGTAACGATTACATTGTAAACCAACGTTCAATGCCAATCGTAAGAGAGATAGATAGGGAGTAGCATTAGCTTCTGATGACGATTGAGCCTTGAACCGTGTCACAAATTAGTTAAATGGAGTCTCAGTATATATTAGGGTGAATGGTAGGCCTCTATTTATCAACTTCCATAGCCATGATTTTGGGACTAATGTTTTGCAAAACTAAAGGAATCCAAATTTCATTCTTATGGATTTTGTTTAAAGGGATTTCACGCCTCTACAATGGACGGGTAGCTACTTGTTATAAAGAAACATGCAAAGAGTGGACCATGGGAGTTCATTATTTTAATGGGAAGGATGAGTGCCATGAGAAATTGAATGATCTTTTCAAGAGCAGACTCAATAGGTTTACGAAGTGAAAGCGATCTATTTATTTTTTACTCCACCAAACTGTAAATTATACCGCTGCCATTCTTTTACGTATTAGCTTCATGTCAGTCGAAAATTGATCTCCTAAGGCCACATTCCTCTTTCCGACCAAAAGCACTATTATCGGAAGGGTCAATTCTTTATGGTTTAGAGAGCATTCGTTTTCAATTAAGCGAAAGGCAATAGAAGGTTAGGGAGAGAAGCAGAATGGGTATGGGTGGAAATTAGGCGGACGGTGACAAAGATTAGGATAAGGAGAGAGAATCGATGCGTAACGGGGAAACCCTTGGAAATAGCAGCACTTGGGGGAAAAGTTGGAAACGGGCCTTCTCCGATTCCAATCCCTGAAGGAGAAAGGGGCAAAAAGGATCTCAAAATCACCAATACCTTTGGAGCCCATCTTCCGACCCCCAAACTTCTGGTCTCTCCCCCTCCACACGCATCTTTACCTTCCATCTCATTTCTTCCGGACTCTCTTTTTCTCTCTCTACGACTCTTTAAAATAACCTGCCATTACTCTGCAAATGAGAAAGTAGGGAGGGAGAGACAATACAGTATAAGCAAAATTCTGTTTTGACTCAGCCTCTTGAGATTACCACTTGATGGTGTTAAAGTATGCGGCGAATTTTCATTCTTGGTGGACCAATTATGTGTACACTAACGGAATTCCTCTAAACTTTCGAGAAAAATTCTATCATTACTGCCTCCATTCCAAAGCCCTAAAAATTGGATTGGAGTGCCCCCTGCCATTTTATTATGCCTTTCACTGTTTTGTGAAAGTTTTAAGTTAAGAAATATTAAAGTTTTTCGCTGGTCCTTTTTGTCCAGAATTTCATTCCATATCTTATATACCTTCGTGAGAATGATGTCTTGAATAAAAGTTAAGGAAAACCGTAATATATTGAAGGAGGAATATACCTTATATTTTATTGGATCTTATGATGATCAGAGTCTTTCTGGTAGCATTCAAGCATTTGTGTTAAAAATGATCTCGCGTTCCCTCCACCCTTTTTGCATTTCCTCTATTTCATAAGCCTTACAGGGTAAGGCTTCACTCCGTGGAAGTTTAGTAGATCCATCAAATTTAAGTACGTTCTCCCTTAGATTTGTTGGGTCTACTATTTCAGTTATTCATCATACAGTTGACCGTTTATGCAGAGTCAAAGTACTAGTACTTAGAAATACTTTCGGTTGCAATAAAATTAGAAATATTTTTGGGAGTTCCAGCGGAAGGCCATCCGATAGCAACAGGAACATGTATATCCTAGGTAATTTATAAGTACTTTTTTGGGAACACGTTTTTCAACTCCGTATCATCTTTGATGATCTTACCTCCTTGAGATAGGTAGGTCCTCGCACAATGCAGAAGTTTCATCATAAAAAGTTTGATTTGCTAACTTAAATACATGTATACTTTTATGAAATCCATTATTAACCCAGACTGAAGTACTTATTAAAACTTCTGTAGCAAGGGTCATATACTTTGAATTCTTATGTAATCATCATTTACATTTTGCATTATTATTGCATCATAAAAATTGTAAAATTGAATGTTTCATAGCAGGATGTCGAAATAGAAATGCATTTCGACGTTTACACCATTTATGACATATATTAAAATGTTGTAGTTTCTCAAGCATTTTTCAACACATTATTATAATATAATAATAAACAATGATTGTGACACATGTCATCGCCACAGTCACTTCATAAACTTTAACCACCACTTCCTCCAATTTCCTCTTCGCCTTTCCATTTCCGCTATTTCCTACTTCTCAGTTTCCACTCTCCCCTCCACCATTTCACTGAAAAATGTCATCCGAGCCCATCTATCGATTCCCCCAAACCTTGGTAGTAGTCAATAAAGTTGACCTCTCATCCCTGGATGTGCCCATGATGTGCGTGTATGGGTTGGGGTGTGTATGGGAAAAGCAATCGGATCCGTGTTATGGAACTACGTTGCTTATTGGGGCGACCAATCTCTCTTCCTTGCCCCCATTCCCAGTATCTTCCAGTCGCCCCCTCGAGGAGCACTGGTGGAAGAAAAGAGGAGAAGAGATGATACACAGAAAACAAGGTTTAAGTACCTACACTATGGACGAGGATGGATTTTTTTAAAAAGATTCTCTTAATTTATTTTCCGCTGCAAAGAAAGCGATGTTAACCCTCACATTACTAGGAATTCATGGTAGGAAAAGAATGTCTGCACTATATCAGAATTTTCCGACAATTCCTTTATTTGAGTTCTTATTACAGCTTCCGGGTGAACTTAAATGGCGGCGTCTTACTGATTACTAACTATGTTGAGGCTGCATAAAAACCTACTAGCAGATTTTCCAAGACGTGGGTACATAGTATTAATTTATGAGTGTTACAAGGTGATTTTTGAAATCAATCATTGATGATTCAGACAAGGAAAGACGTACGACTACTAAAACGTTCGTGTCCATCTTTCAGCAAAGCTGTAAAAAACTTAAATCCAATTCTGTAATGACGTATACACAGATAGGATTTTCAACAGACAAAAAATAATTTTTATCCGGCTACTTAGGCTTTATGCAGAATTGTCTGACTGTTATTTGAACTACAAAATTTCAGTAAGCAGTACGAATAAAACCGAAGTGGAAATTTTCCGAGCAAAATAATTTGTGAATATATTTTTTACTTTTATCAGGTTATCATGAGGTACATATTTGCGATACATACTTGTAAAACAACGCGTCAAAGTAAAAATTACGAGCTTTGAGAAATTAGTGACCTTACTACCGCACATTTCCACACTGCCACCGTGACTAATATATGTATGATATTTTTGAGTGCATGCAGATGTTCGTAAAAAAATATTTCCCTGGGTAATTAATTATCATCGCTTTAATGTCGTTCTTTTTTTGCAGCGCAATGCATCACTCCCCTTGGCATGGAATCTGGGGCGATCCGAGATGAAGACATCTCAGCCAGCTCTTCTTTCGACAGTGGAAACGTCGGACCTCAAAATGGGAGGTGAGTAGAGAATATAGGACTATATGCACTCGTAATTCACAAATGATGAACCGCTTTCGCACATGTTCTGCATGATTTTGGGGCACGTACTACGTTCGACCAGGATGGCTCGAAACCTCACAACGGGTAAAGGTGTCACAGTCTCCCAAACAAATAATACGTGCACCTGTTTACTAAGCCGTGAAACCTCTTAATTTATGTTGCAGTCTGAATTAAGCCGACTCTATTTATTTATATATTCTTTGTGTGTTGAAAACTTGCTATTTTCAAAAGCTTTAGGCAGTACCAAAGAAACAAGTAATTTTGGAACCAGCTACGTAATCCTCTTAATTGATGTTGCACTCGAATTACGTCACACATCTTTGATTATTCTTCTGAGTGTGTTGTTTTCTGGTAAAAATAACGCCTCAACTGAAGGTGGGTGTATATACGCATTTCTATAATAAGGCCCGTGAGGTGTAATTCGGAGCATGACCGCATCGCTGATGCATACAATTTAAAAATCCCAAGGGTTTCAGATGGGAATTTCCCCCAGCAATCTCTAACGCGGCTATACGCCCACTTCACCGTCTTCTCTTCCTTTTGGTGAAAATAAAAGGATGATCCAGACGGATTTTGCTCGCTCTGGTTTTACCTATGAGTGCGGGAAAAAGAAGGCTATCTCCAAAGAGGAAATGTAGACTCAACGGGAGAAGGTATGGCAAGGGTACAGATAGGAATAAGCAATTCCCGATATGGTCACGAGTCTGGCCATATCGAGGAAGAAGGAGGAGGTGGGCCTGGACGGAGAGGGCCCCTTGGGGGAGTGGGTTTGGAGGAAGAAAGGAGGGAGGTAGGACACTCCAGTCTGTCGGCGAGATAGATAATCACAATTGGAGCATCACGAATCCATAGAGAGGTGCTTGTGGGATCTGCATTCGGTCTGAATGCGTGGGTGTGTTGCCATATAAGTAGGGAGAAGAGGAGGAATGGATTGAGTGTCCCTTTGATCTCAGAGCTATGTCTTTTCCAGGAAGAGAGGTCGTTTGACCAAATCGCTCTGTCGCGCAAACCTCCGATAAGGAGCTAATTTTAAATAAGTGGATCAGGCGAATAATTTTTGCAATTTTTTTAGCGCAAAGAGATCTAAAAATTGTAACATAAGAATCCAAACAAAAATTTCTCGTATCCTTCATTTTCTGCACATACTTATATCTTAAGAAATAAACGGGAAAACTTTCTTTTACGTTAAATACTGGAATTCAATCTGCTGAGGTACAAAAAAATTATACATACGATACATAAATAAATAAATAATTTCATGACTAGCATAAAAGAAAGTTTGCCATATGAATGAATAAATAAATATAGATGTATATAGTCAAAAGAGAGTAGTCCTGGAGCAGTATTGGAATGAGAAAATATCAAGCGAACTCGTATTTAGATATTCGATGAAGTCAGAATATATACATTCACAGAACATTTTAACAATTCGCTATATAATGTTCTACACACTTATTTTTTGTGTCAATATGTTACCTTGCAGGCTGCTGGCTAGGTGTATGGCAGTGTATCCCTAGGATATTCGCGCAGAAGGCAACAAACAGCAAGCGAGGTTTTGCGGTCATGTACCGTACATTTGAGAAATAGTTAAAAAAAACTTAAGTGTTTTAGGCGATGAAAAATTATGCCTTTCAAATGTGTGGGGAAATGATAATGGAAAGGCTTTTGGAAGCTTATAAATAATATTTTGTAATTACCAATTTTAGTTTCAAACGAATCAGAATTGCGTTTTCAGTGTTTAACATTATTTTACAATGGATTTACTAGGATGTAAGAGATGCAAAAATGGACTTTGCAAGCAAGATAAATCGTTTCCTTTAAAAATCGAAAGGAATCGAAAAAAAGAAATACCACGTCAAGGTACGTATCTGCTGAGTAGGGGACGACGGAGAAGTATTCGCGAGAGTCCTCTGTGGAGAGCAGGCACGGACGCCGCTCCGACACGGCGACGCCGCCTCGTCGGGCGGGACTCATGGAAAATGAATGAGATCTAATCCCATCGCGTGGTCAAAGTCATCGCCGAATAGTTTCTCTGGGGATAAAAAAGAAAACCCTCGATCTAAGGTCTCTTTCATTCGTCCATTCGCTAAAACTTCTCACTCCCAAGTTTCCCCTTCCACGCAACTTCTCCCCACTCCCTTCCTCCTTCGTATTCCTTTCCCAGCTCTGCTACGGTTTTATCTCTCTGCGTTTTTGTCTTCCATTTGCCCTTTGCGTCTCTCCCACTAGTGCTTTTGCATTCAACGTTCAGGAATCCACTGAATTATTCTTTCAACGAATCGAATGAGTCAGTAAACTTTTTCGGGAGATCTTAAATTTAATATTCTTCTGCTAAATCACAATATACCTGTCACTAAGGCATTTATCAAGGTGGTTTACGATACACATACGCCGCTGATTTTACAAAACATTAATTTTTTTAAAAATATTAGGAAAGGTTTCATAAAAATAGATTTATCCCAGATATTGCTACAATTCCTCAAAATTCTTCAAAATACATCCCTTAAGCGTCAACACACTTTTGCCAGCGTGTTTTCACAGCTCGAATGCTCCCTGTTTGGCGAATTCTGGAAGGTCTTTAAGAGTTAATAATACGAAGAAAATAAATCCTACAAACAAGATGTTAAAGTAACTTGCGTGGAGGTATGATAAGTGAAAATAGGTTTTGAAATTTGACAGTCGGAATTAAATTACTTTCAAATTGATAGAAGGCGAAGTCCCCGGCTCACTTTTTGCCTGTCGCCACTCCCAATCACCCTCCTCTTGATAATTGTTGGTCCACTAAATCTGACCTCACCCTCGCATAGTTTCACACACGTGTCTTCTTAGGAATGCGCATTGCGCCCGAAAGGGCGGGGAGAGTTTTGGCGGAACGGAGGGCGTGTGATGTGAAGGGAAAGCATGTTGAGAAAAAATACAAGAAGAGGAGCGGGGCTCCTAGAGAGGGATGAGACGGGTGGGGGGAGAGAAAGGGGAAAAAGAGGGCTGCGAAAAAAAACCAGTCGTAAATCAGGGAGCAAGAGATAAGAATGGAGTGAATTCGCTCTCTTGGCGCCGTTCGTATTATGCCACGCGTGAATCTGCAACGGGTTTATTTTTGACACACACATATATACTATATAGCTCAATGAGGAAATTGAATAAAAAATTAAATCAACTACTTGCAGCTTGTCGGAATTCGTTTATTAGACAGTAATTATTTTAATGCAACGACCGTTTGAGGATTTTTAATTTTCGACGTTCGTTACCTCGAAAATATTCGCAAAAATACTGTTTCCCGTCAGAAAATACTGTCAAAATTAGGAAATGCACACCTACTATTATGGTAGAAGCCTATATATTAATCACTAAATACATGTATACATTCATATGTATTACCTAATTAATATTTGAATAAATAACCAAACTTGTCCGATATTAAAGGTATTTTTTTAGGTTATATTATTTTTTAAAGATGCTTAGGAACTCATGATGATCACACGTTGACTCATTCATTTTCTCATTACAGGGTTGGAAGATTTGCTTGGGAATCTAATGCGATATTTCCGGAAGTTGAAAAAAATATTTAAATACTACAGGTATATGAATGATCTCCTCGCAATTCACTGAATAAAATCATGCATTTCCTAAAAATAGATAATTGCGTAAATTATATCTTTTTTCTCCCAAAAAATTAAAATTCATTATTCTAAATGAGCTTTTACATTCCTCAAAATTTTGTTTAAATTGAATAATTTCCGTACTTTGAACGCACGGATACGAGAAGAGAAAAGTGACGAACTGGCGGAAGAATTTTTTTCCGATTAAAATTAGAATCCATAAGGCAAACATATCTCGTCATGTGGAAATAAAATATCTTGCCAGAAAAAATGGAAAAGCCACACGAATTAAAGTCCCCTTAAATTCGCGGGGATGCGGCCTTAATATCGCGTTTATATTCCCCAGCAAATAAGTAATCGCTTTTGCGGCCCGTCCGCCATAAAATCTGCCCGTCACCGCTATTCCCCATGCACCGTTTCCGGGCTCGCAACTTTCACCCTCTAAATCCTCCGCGCCGGCGTTCTAGCCACCCCTTCCCCTCCATTCCTCTCCCTCACACGCCAAGGAAGTAACCTTCACAGAGTTCCCCCCTCAAAAGCACCCACACACACTCCGACCTGCCGCCGTGAGTAATGTCGTGGATGGAAGATCAGACATCTGGGTGGCAACTTATGGACCTCTTAGCCCCTTCATCTTCCCCCGTTCCTCTCCCCCGCCAAACCTTTCTTCCTTTGCTTCCCGTGAGGCGCAGCGATTCAGACGGGAGCGGAACGGCTAGGTGTGCGCTTTTGAGACCAGGATGCGCGCCGTTGGGGCCGAGCGCGAGAAGGCGACGGGGCGTCGCTCCACCCTCTCGCGGGGCAAACTCCCCCGTCACTCGCCCACCCCGACCTCACTCCTCACTCCCGTCGGGCACTCGGAGGGGCGGAGATAAAATAAAGCGAATACGAGTCGGGAGGGATGTTAGAGTGGGAGGAGAATAAGTGCGGAGAAAAAGAGCAAACGTTCCCCGCTGCAGTAGCCAGCTCCCCGGAATTCACCATTAAATCTGTCGGACAAATTCGCCGGCAGGCCTTTTTCCCCCCTCTCCGTCTCTCTTCCCTCCAACCGCTCACCCCTTCGCCTCCCCCCGTGGCCTCCCGAGGCAAGATCCCCTCCCTTCCGAGGGACACAACGGGGTGCACGGGGGCGCGCGCCACTCGCACTGAGATGAGCCACCGAAATACCTTCGCCAGTGCTCCCTGGCGACGGAAACGCCCCGCCTGTCAACGGAGTTTTTTTCCACCTCCTTCCTACACCCGTCGGTCGTTCATTCGGAAAAGGGCGGTGTTTGCGTGGGGGGATATAAAATGGTGGGGAGGGGTCAGAGGGGCAAGGTGAAGTCCAGAGGGGAATTAAGTCAGTGCGCGTTTTTTTAAATTCTTTTTCGCCAACCGAGGGCATAAAAATGTCCACGAGGGTTTATCATTGAGTCAAACTCGCTGCGAAATGGGGTTAATTTTAGGTCGCATTCGTTTATTCCTGAGTTCATACGTTGTTGAAAAAAGAGACAATTCCTATGCCTAGGGTTCCGTAAGATGTCCTTGTCGGGGTGACAAATCTCTCTCTGCAATGCTGTCTAGAATAATAAGAATTACAAGTATAGGCTCTCTGAGGTTTATTTAAAAAGGCCTCAGTATTTCTCAACTATTCGGCGACTGAAGCTTGATATCACATATCATTAAGAAAATGCTGACTGCCATTGAAGATGGGTACTTTAGAATATGACAATATTGCGTGGCATTTTCCATCTTGCAAGGGAAAAAGACACGATTGAACTGTTGTTGGCAGTAAGATTCGGTGCAATAGTTTTTCTAATTACAGATTATGGATAATTATAGATTTCTTAATGATACGTGCGAATATTCGAGGCATTTCTAAGCAGTGTTCCATTTTCAAATATCTTACCTATTAAAAGCATCTCATCAATTAGAGGACATTTATATGTGGTAATATTAATATGGCGTTTCAACTGAATTCTGAATCTCTAAGACTCGTTTAGCACTCAAGAATTATTCAATAAAATCCTCGACAAAATTCAAGAAAAGAGTCGGAAAATTTGCTGAAGATTCCCAGTTTGCATGGGATGTCACGAGGTTATTTTCATGGTTTCTCTCGGCTTTTTACTTACCAAGCCGGGATATGTTTTCCCTCGTGGGAACCCTCTTACACCCTCGCCTCTTTTATTGTTATGAGTCGCTCCGTTATTTTTTCCGCCATCATTATCCTCGCGTGACCATGAATCCAGAGATCAAACTGGAAAAGGCGAGAAAGGGTTTTTCGAGGCCATAGAAATGAATGTCGACAAATGAAAGGTTTCAGACAAAAGATAAAAGGAACAGCATTATGGCATTGCGCTTGGCAGATAATGAGCATGTAGGGGCTCTAATGCCCTATTAAAAATTTTATCACTCCATAATGCTGTACATAAGAAATTCATGATCTCCTAGGCCAGGTATGTGATGTAAGTCTCTAGTTCTATAGAATCTTAGAGCATGTAGTATGAGTGATTACTAGTTGTGCCGTGTCAAATTCGTATTACTGACACTAGCATTAGCATTTAAGTGATAGTTATCTTCCACAATGTTCTCGCTCAACTAAAATAAAGTTAGCTCTAAAACGGCAAAAGTTTAGCAGACATATCAGGATTTAATAGCTGATGTGCTAAACCTTTCGCGGCTTAAATTGTAAAAATCTCAGATAATCGCAGCAATAGTTATTGAGATTAATTCTGGTAGTATGAAGCTTGTACAAATTTCAATACTCATGATTACTTCTCAGAGAAATAGGGGTACAAATTACAGTGTTAAGCCTAATGACAAACTAACCACTAAAAGGAAAAACGTGACGCGGCCATGAAGGGCAAACCACAGGTCTTGTAAGGAGCTTAATTAGTTCTTACGAAGGGAGATTACTACTATGGGAGTGAAAAGGAACGGCAAGCTCTGACACTACTTTTGCGTCACGACAATTCATTAACAAACTTTAATTACCTCGTCACTCTCCAATCGGAAGTCTAAATGAGTAATAATCCAGAAATAATAGACGCTGTCTCATTTGGCGCAAACCAAGCCACCCCATTACAGTCGTCATACCTCAACTGGACCGCCCGGTTGGGAAAAAGAAACAATCGTGAAGTTCGTTGACCTCCACTTAAAAATTCATCTCTACGGGCGATTCCAGACACAAAACGTTATCCTGTGCATAATATTTTTGCACCCGCCGTAGCCTGTTCCCGTGCCTAGTGGCCGTGCACGCGCATTCCCCATTTTGGATTCCCGCCCCAAAAAACTCCCATACATTCACCCCCTTTTCTGATCCCATAATCCCTCTTCTCCACTTTCATTGTTTGCACCGTTCTTATCGATCCCTTTTCCCTTCCTCCACCACCCACACCTAGCTCTTCCTCTCTTTCTGCCGTCTCCACACGCCCCCCTCCCGTGATCTTTCTGCCACCGGCCCCTCTCCTCAACCCCTCACCCCAAACCTTCCCTCCTCTGCCCTTTTCCGCCCGTGCCTCGTAGGTAGTAGAAACTGTACGGAGGGTGCACACCGTTGCCAGCACCCCCCTCCCCTGTTCTCCCCTCCGAAACACTCTAAATCCTTCCCCACTCTAGGCTCAACCATCCCACTTCCCGCCCTCTCCTACGCCCCTCCCGTTCCCGACCCTCGAACCTTCTGCTCCAAACCTCGAAAAAGACCATGGCATCCCCCTTCTCCTCACATAGTCTTCCACCCACCGGTACGATTCTCCCGCCAGGCTTTCTCCCTTTCTTCGCGCTTCACTTTCCTCATACCACGCTATGCCCTCTTCCCCATCCCAAACATTCCGATTTCTTCCACCCACCATCCTCCACCATTCTTCTACCTATCTTCCACCATCTCTCCTCCCTGATTCCCATAACTTCTTCATATTCCTCTCCTCTTGTTTTCCCGTTTAATGCGTCGTTTTTCTTCCTCCCTCCTCCCTCTGGTGCGCACACCGACTTTTACCATTCCATTCCTCTTCTAATCGTCCATCCTCCCCCGCCCACCCTCCATTCAACCTCTTACCTTTACTCTCCCCTTCATTCGCCATCCCCTCTGTGGTCCCTCCCCACCCCATCGTCCCGAGTCACCTATTGATTCCAAGATGAGAGAGAGAGAGAGAAGAAAATGGAGGAAGGAGAAATAAAGGGGGAGGGGCAGTCAGAGGCCAGTGGATGTGGAGGAGGTAAGGGGGATGCGATAAAGGGTGTGGGTGAGCGAGGCAGAAGGGAGGGAGTGTTAGGTAGTCGTGGAAGGAGAAAACGACTTGATGCCGACTCAACGATGCAATCAAAGTGAGATCGTACCGAGAGAATTCGGTTACCCCCTTTTCCCGTACACCCCCTGTCGTCCCCCCCCGATACCTTCAGCCCAACATTTTCTCTTCTCTCCCTCCTGCTTCTCATATTCTCTCTTCCTATCTCTCCCCCCCTCGTCCCCCCCCTCGTCCCCCCCACCCATGTTGTCTCCGTCTGTTTCCCTCCCTCTACTTCTCCTCCCCCGCTCTCCTCTCCTTTCATGCCCATTCTCTTTATCTTTCCTCTTTGCCGCCGCGGCGGAGACGCGAGAGAAATCGATATCAAAGCCTTTTGTGTTCAGTCTCCTTCCTACACGCTGCTTCCACCACCATCGCCGCCGCCGCCACGCCTCCCCCAACCTCTCCCCGCCTTCCTCCCCCTCCCTCTCATACCCGCGCCTGCTTCACTCTTTCCTCACGCTGCATTCACACTGATATTGGTTCCCCTCGGTCCGAGCTGCCACCGATCCCCACTATTTTATCTACTCCGCCACCGCTTTTCTATTTCATTCGCCCCCTCATTACTTTCCTCTCCTCCGCCGTCCGTGAGCAACATTCCCATCACTACTTCTCCTTTTCCTCTTTTTTCCTTTCCTTCTTCTTCTTCCTCCTCCTCTCGGTCTCCCCAGGCACCTTTCCTATCTCTGGCTGGTCGGCTCTACGCCCGGGAACCACAATCGATGGCTTCCTGGGAAAAAGTCACCTTACTCCCAAATTTCCATCTTTTGACAATTTACTTAAGTGCTTGAGACACTAAGCGAATTGGAAAAACATGGGTGCAATTGATTCGGCAGAACGATTGCCAACTATCTCATGCCGAACGAGATTCTTCCATTAAGCCTAGCTGTGCTGCTGAAAACAGTTTGGTTGCCGTACTTTTCATGAAAATATTCAAATTTTCTCTCATAGTTTTATTTCAGTTTTCTAGTACTCTGAAAGCCACCTCTAAGGCGCGTGGCAGGGGGTGATTACACACCAGACTAATTTTGGCCCGAATCACCTTTTACTCCTACCGCGGTCGAAAAATGTTATTGTGATCCCTAATCATTCGTGGAGAAATTGACATCTTGAATGTATCTGCTCTCTTCTAATATCTATAATTTTATGGGCATGATCTCGCCTACCGTAAAACGATGGGGCTAATAACGCATTTTGTAAATTATTGTTAAGGAGACATCCTTCTAAATTATGTTAGACATTAAATCTATATTTTAACCTTCGCCCCGTGAGTGATTCCCAGCCTAGCTTTTGTAATTATTTTGATATACTACTCAGTTTATCATGAAAACATCTCACAAATCTAGCTCTTCTATATCGCACACGACACTCAATCCAACTTCATGAGGATCATATATAATTACAGCAAATTCAAATGAGACCTAACAAGCGAAAGATAATATTTCTCTTTTACCTTTTCATCACATTTGCCAACACACTTCTAATTAATCCAAACTTTTTGTTAGCCTGGCAACGTATTCCTCGAACGAATTTCACCCGGGCCGGCCGGTTTGTAGCCCAAAGCTCTACCCCTAGACTACCGTTAGAAGCGGATATATACACACACACATATACATATATGTGTGTGTGTATATATATATATATATATATATATATATATATATATATATATATATATAAAATATATAATATATATATATTATATATATGCATACATATATTGTAAACCATAAATACAGTAATCAACCCGAAGGTCGGTTTGGTTGGTGATGGTAGAGTTCACCCAGTACTAAACCCGACGGCGTGTGAAATTCACACATCATGGAACGGGGGGGGGGGCAGTTCCTTTCCCTGTGCCGGTTATGGTTTCCCAGGAAGACCTGGTACCCAAAAAATCACAATGCTTGGGTGGAGCTGTAGGTGACCAGAGTGCCTTGCCCCGGAATCGAACATATATCCATATATATATATACACACACACACATATATATGTATATACGCGCACACAGGTCCAGCTCTCTACCCCTGGACTACCGCATCCACCGTACATTATAAATATCTTCGAAATGGAAAGCTCTTCGGCGACACACATGCACATAAAAACACATTTTATATATATATATATATATATATATATATATATATATTTATGCCTTTATATATTTATTTGCCGTTTACTTCCTTCTAGTATGGAACTTTAAATTTTTTTAGGTTATTTCAACTCCTTCAAGATAAAGTGTTCCTCACATTAAATAACCGCACAGGAATTTTATAACATTTCCCATTATGAGCCAAATTTTTTCCAAGCCTTATGCCTTATCCCCACGATCGCGCCTTCTTTATAAATACACCCTACGACTCACCAAATCCCCCGATGCATTTCACAACATTCGCCCCCATGTGCTCCTTCTCGCTAATCCCCTCAAAGTGCCTTTTATGGCGTCCCCACGAAAAGTCTTCACAATTCCCTTTTTAAACTTTCCGGAAACTTTCTCCTCCCCGGATTCTTCCTCCTTCCCAATCACTCCAATTCCGTTTTACTACTTACAACTACGGCTTCTGGGTGACTCAACTCCTTTCACTCCCCCGCCCGTCTCTTCTCCCTCTCTCACTCCATCGCGATTTCTTTCCACCACCTCCACCATCTTCCCAACCCCAAAGCTCTCCGATTATTCCTAGTCGACACCCCATTCCACCGCTGGAGACTCGATTCTCTCCACAGCGTATTTTATTTCTCCTTACGCTCCCTTTAATTCCCTCCGCTTCTAACGAATAGCTCCAAGAGCTCTCATCGAAACTTTTCGGAAAACTCTTCCACCACTTGCACACTCTCCACCGTTTTGCTCTTGCTATGCTTCCCTGCCTCACCCCTCCTCGCGTCAGCTTCAAGGTGCTTGTCAGTTGCCGCGAAGGCAACTGGGTGGATGCACTCTTTGAAGTACTTCACCGAAGAAACTACATCATCCGCCAAGACCCATAGTGTGCTTGTGTACATATATATATATGTATATATATGTATATGTGTATGTATTTATGTATATATATATGTATATATATATGTATATATATATATTTATATATATATTTATATATATGTTTATTCTTTACCTTTTATTGCAATGCATATCCACGCTAGTGGAACACAAACGGATTTTTTTTAGGAATATTGGTATTTAGGGAAAAACTCTTTCACGCCCAAGCACTGTTTAAATTAATTTTTTAGTGAGCTTACACACCAATATATCATAGGCACTGGTCGTTTTAATCGGATGCTCAAGGCGATCGAAGGCATGCATCAATATGTTTCTCAAATCGAACACAAAAAATAAAGTGTGGTGACAGCCGTCGTACGGCCGAAACGTAAATCACGTGGCACATTTGCTGGAACCCTTTCGGAGGATTTTGTAAACAAAAAAAGGCCTTTAATAAAAAATACATCGATTTCATTTTCAATGTGACTGATTTCCCGTTGGCGCTCAAAAACTCACCTCATTCCTACCACCAAAAGTAACTCCGATAAATAACAAAAAGGGACCCATTAATACTGTCGGAATTATTTTTTTTACCGTTTTTATCCCTAGTGCCCCTACTTTTCCCCATTTCCACTCCCACCTACAAAACCACCCGCTTCCATCCAACTCTCTCAATTTACTCACAACTACCATAAAACTTCCCACCAACCTCCCACGCCCCTTTTTCGCCTCTCCTTTTCCTCTACCTCCCCTTGCCCTCCGCTTGCTCCCTTCGCCTCGCAACGACACACACACCCTTTCTCTCACACTGTTCCCACAAAACCACCTGCTCATTCTAAAACCCTTTTGGCAGGGAAAACTCCCGACTGCTAAAACTACTTTCTAGCCCCTCCCGCCCTCTCTTCCGCTTCCCTCGACCTTCTCTGCTTTTCGGCCCCGTCGTGCTCCCCTACTCAGCCACGTGAACCCCACCCCTCCGCCCTTCATCCCTCCTCCCACCTTCTACTTTTGGTCCCTTTGTCAGTCTCGTCCATTTGCCCTCGCCCTGTTTCTCTATTCGTTTCTTCATTCTCTCACCTCACCTACTCCTTCCCATTGTTAACCAAGATATTTGTTTCAGCTCTTTAATCCGACAACTGTGTATATGTTTAATGGCAACAATATAGGTATTCCGATAATGCGCCACTCATCAGGCCAAAACTATTATGAATATTTTCCTCGGTACCGACCAAGTTTACACGATATCTGAAAGCAAAACAAATTTGCTTCAACATTTTAAGATCCAACTATATAATATTTCACCACAGTAATATTTGAACACCGAAGTACAAGGTGCGGCAACATAACTGCCCTTTTTCAAAGCGTTCTGCGTTTGAAAAGAGGAAGTTATGTTGTCGCATATCGTCCCTGTAATATCGTTTACCCTGTACTCTAGGGCCTACGATCAGTGTAACAGAATTAATTTATTACCTCCTCCACCTCTCTTTACTCCCGTCATAAGTCATTTTCAAAAGGAATAGATATATAGTGAGATACATAGAGTGAGAGAGAGTGGGACTTAGATGGGGAGAGGGTAGCGAGATGGAGAAGGACATTAAAAGGGGCTACGACGACCGTCGCCGATCCTCCCTCACCGCAGCCCGTCCAACGCGTCAACCCCTTTCGAGTACAATCAGATCATTAGGTCACTTAATGAGGTCTTAGGCAGAGCTCCTCCTTGCTCTGTGGTGGGGAAACAAGGGTGGAAGGGGGTTGCAATAGAACTGGATTTTACCAGGAAGGGCCGGAACTTTCGCAAAGTGGACGAGCATGAGCGGGGTGGAGTTCAAGATTTCGATTTTGAGGACCTTTGCCGTGGAAGTGAGAACTGCGGCGTCCGGTAAAGGTGACGAGTGGCAGTCGGCAGCTTATAATTACTGAGGTCCTGTTTTCAATCTATTAGACATCATTAACCTAGTCTCTGCATGAAATTGACTATTGCAGGTAAGGTAGATATATTTCATATTATTGAGTGGTAGAATCCTCGAGGCTCCTTTTCCACCGTACACATTAACGTTTAGGGTGATTTCTGACAGTAGGAGTGACTATAATTAAGTCGTACCATTTCCTTTATTGAATGACATAAAAACCTCATTAGAACCATAGGACTAACGTTAGGAATACTTAGTGATAATGTAACTACAGTTAATATTTATTTACTTCCGGCTTCGGTGGCGGTGGTGTAAGTGGAGATGTCGCGGTTTTAATTCCACAAGAGGTGGTTTTGCCTCTAATTAACGCTGGGGTGTTACTGAATGTCCTATTTACTATTTCACGTCTATAATATTATGAAAAAGACCAAAACTTGACTGTTTACTGCTTCCGAATTAATGCAAAATAAAAAATAATGGAAAACGGAAGGTATCAACAAGCAAATCACTGATGTTTTCTTAACTAATCTGTGATGATGCTAGAATAAAAATTATCCATCTGTAACTTTGGTAATTAAAATTTTATCTTTAAAATTCCTCTGGGGAAAAATATTTCCTCACTGGGATAATACACCAGAAGAAAATAATTTTCCAAGGTATCACTCTCATGATAAAACCGTTAATACAGCAAGAACACCTTTAACACAACCCTTCTGAAGTGAATGGTATCTTATATCGCCAGAGAAAGTGCTCAAAGGCAAAAATATAAATTTTTTTACTCGCCCTAAGCCGCAAAAAATCGCTCAGTTTCGTGATACACCATTTCCTTAGAGCTGTAGAACGGACAACCGTGAGCGAGCGGGGCCAAACGATGGTCTTCGCGCCACGCTCTTCATCCACCGCTTCCAATCAAGCAAAACTGCATTCGTTTCCCTCACAGGTTACAAAGAAATGGGCAAAGGAAATGCGGTAAACCCGTGAAAGGAATGGGACAATAATAAGGCTGCGAGAGAGAGAGAGAGAGAGAGAGAGAGCTGAAATTCGCGGGGCGGGGAAAGGGCCGGGACAGGATGGTCACGCCTACAACGTATTTTTTCTTGGACCCTCCTCCTCCCCCCCCCCCACAGCAAACTTCCCCCTTCGTTCCATGCCGCGAGGAATAGGAAAATAGTCGTCATCTCGACGGAACTTTTATCTCCGGACCCCAGAGCATTGAGCTCCCCTTTTATCTCTCCATCTCCTCTCTCATTTTCACACCCACCACACTGCTCAACACTTCACTCAGACACACCACACATCCACCCCATCTCACTAGACTGGCCTTAGGACACACTCATACCACAGAGCCCCTTGCCTTCGCCCCTCTTCTCATCCTCGTCAACTCTCCTCTCCTCTCTTTTTCTCCCGCCCCTCCCACACTTCTAACCCCTGTTCTCCATCCCGCATATTCCGTCCCCCTTTCCTTTTTCAACATGGCCCCACCACTTCCAGGCCTCGCCTTTCCCAGGCTTCTCGCGACTGGTCCTCCCCTTTTCCCTCTCTTATGTTCCATCTCGCCTTTTTTACTACTTCTGCCCTGCGCCTCTCTCCTTCCCTCCAATCCCTTTCCCAGAGCTGGTCGTTCTCTTTCTTACTGCCTCATCTCCTTAAATTTCCAAGAATTGTCCATGAATGCACCTCCCATCGCCCCTTTTCGTCTTTTCCTATTTCTCCTACACTGCGAAATGTTCGTTCGCTGCAGTTTCCAACCAGTCATTAGTGCTAGGGGGAGGTACGGTTTTGTTCTTGGAAATGCATTCACATCGCAGTTATTTTTTTATTTCACCATTCCAGGTGTTGGGTATGAACACGCATTTGCAGAATGTTTACCACCTAACTACGTCTCGAATTGACTGATGGTTCGATATTACATTTGTTTAAGTTGGTTCTAAATTTCAAATATATCAGTAACCACTAATTAATTCAGAAATAAGGCAATAATTTTTCAGGGATAAGGAAATCTATTTGAGAAATGGTGTCTATTTCAATTATTACATTCTTTTATTTTAAATCATTCGTCTATTCCTATATTCCAAATGATCACGCAATATCAGAGGCAATTTTACTTTCCATTACGTGATTCGCTCAATCATATTTCCAAATACAGGTAGATCTTATATCTAGATTATGCATTCATATATTTTCTATTATATATGTCATTTATGCCCAGCAAAGTTCCTTGCCCTAGTCTCTAATCTTTCTTGAATTGCAGATTTATCCTCCAACTTGTAACGATCATCTTCGCTTACTAACCTCACTCATTTAATTTCTTCTTCTTACTTGAACCGAAATGGAGAAACCATACGGCCTAAAGAAATAAACAGCACCATCCGTTACGTTGACTCCCAGAAAGCCCTTCGCATTTGGCACGATTCCCCATCCACCGACTTATTCGTCCTCAATCCCAGCATTTACATCAATCATCGCTGAACGGTCATCAAGCACTAAACCACTCTCTCACATACGGCCACTGTTTTCCCTTTCGCCCCCCTCGTTATCATATTAGCGCCCTCTCCCACTATTGTTTTCTCCCCTTCTGACCGACGCCCTCTCCCCTCCCCTCCGTCGCCACATTCTGCTCATTCTTCCGGTCTCGGCATCAAAATCACTCCCTCCTACGCACAATCGCCTCCCTCCTTCAGCACGACCTCTCGTCCATATTCGGCGTCGGCGGCGACGCAAAAGCAGGCACGGCGTAGCAGGGAGCGGGCGTACATACATACACCCGAGCGGGAGGAGGGAGATGGGTGGGGTTCGGCAAGAGTGGGGACGGTCGAGATGTGGGGTGAGCGAATGGTGAAACAATAAAGGGATAAGAGAGAGAGATGGGAGTTCCGTCGTACATGGCGGTCGGTCTCCTGAATCGGATTGCTATTAGGGAGAGAGGAATGAGGGGAGAATGTGGGCACGAAGAGGGGCAGATGATAGGGAGGGGAACGGCAGAGTGGGGAAAGAGGAGGTGGGTTTATATGGAATCGGGGAGGAATGGAGACGGGGACCTTAGGGGAGTGAAATGTGAGAGGAACACACGTGGAAATTACCGGGGGGAGGGCGAGGGAGAGAGGGAGCCAACTGCGGTGCAGTGTGTCTATGGGTCTGCGGCCAGGAGGGCAGGAGAAAGGTTATTAAACGAAGGGCACCGAAAAGAGGCAGAAAGGAGAGAAATGTATAGGAAGAGAGAGAGAAACAGAGGGAAGAGATATGCGAAAGAGCGGTGAAATCGGAGGGTGAGGAATCGATGAGGATTTTCTCTTCCTACGGTAAGACTTCTGTGTAGGGTCTCTAGCGGGAGAGATAGAGAGGCGAAGGCTTTATAGAGTCTGGAGTCAATAGTGTCGGAATTCGGTGTCGGTCTGCCCCCCACGAGCCGTTCCAAATGGACAAGCGAAAGAGCAGTCTCCAAACTTAACTTCGAATTGATTCCGTCTCAGCTATGCCACTTGTTCTCTGGAGCTCACAGGCGACGGCTTTCAAATCGACTACGGGAAATCCCTTTGTCTAGAACTAATGCATCATTGAGCAAGAGGAGCTAAGAAAAGGAGTTCGTTTCGTTTCTCTCGGTCACGAATTTTCCACTCACGTCTGCTTGGTAATGTAGAACTTGCTACTTGTACAACGCCAGGTACGATACTCAAGTATTCTAGGATACTGTAATATTCCAGCCAAAATTATGCTGAGTTTTCGCATTAAAAAATAAATCTTTCTAATTTCAGTATGAGAATAATGTTCTAATTTTATTGTAAGAAAAATTACTTTGCGTACTTCGGGCTCCAAATTTGAAATTATGAAAAATAATTAATAAAAAATACCTTTAGATATATAAATAATCTCAACTGTACATTTGAACGTCTCAGCTCAGCAAACGTAAATATCGAGGCAGCTAATATACGTTTGTCGTCCCCCTTTTTCTTGTTAGTTTTCATTCTTAAGTAACATATAAATGTTTAAAATAGCTTAAAGTTCAAATAAATGTGAGTATACCGATTGAAACTAATGTTAAACGGTCACCATTTAATCAACAAGAATGTGATTCATGAAGGTAGCTCTTTTTGATGGATTTATGCTCATTATTCGTCTTTCACTCAATCAAAACTTTCTCAGTGAATTGAATCTCTTAAATAATTCTACAAGATTACATAGCATAGGAAGCTAAAAAAACCAGAGAAATGGAAAGATAATGTAAGGAAACTTGGTGTCGTTTGCCCTAGAAATAAACCGAAGTCTCGTTCTCGACCTTAATCCTTCCGCTGGAAACACGAAGTACTCCATGTATTAGGCATGGTACCAAATCCCTCAGGGTTCCCCTACGATCCCGAGAAAGAGAGACAAACGGAAGAGGGAGAGAGTACGGGAATGGGGGAGGGGCCGCACCGGGAGAAAATATTATCTTCTCATCCTCCATCTGTGAGCTCAACGCCCCGGAAAGTGTGGCAAATTAGGTGCAGAACGCAGTTCGACGGATCCGTAGACCTGATGATAGATAAATTATTCGTGGTGGGAAAATTTCGGGATACCCAAATTGAAGGGCTCCGCGGTAATACACGCCTTCTTTCACCCGTCCTCCATCCCTCCCGATTCCGACCCCTTCGTTGCTTGGATCGTTCCGACGTATCCTTGCTACTTCCACCTTAATCGCGGGAGAGATGCTAATGAAGGCTCGTCGGGAGGTTGGGGCCTTAACGCGGAGAGGTGGGCGAGTCCAAACCAGAAAAAGAGAGGGACTATTAGGTATTCATGATGCAGTCAGTAGTTTCGTCTGAGATGGTTGAGCGGACGAGACAGAGTACCAGGACGAAACGCCTTGTTTTACGTAGCTGGAGGGGCTCTATCGGACGATTTGAGGATTTTGTTGGAGGATGAGGGGATGAAATCCTTTGTTTTATTTTACTTGGGGTCTGTAATTTTTTACGAAAAAGATTTGGGTGCAGCCCCTTAAAAAAATCACATGGACGATACCACAAGTAGGGGAACCAAAGGGGTACTTTCCTGCCTTTTGAGTTTATTATTTCTCATGGCCAGGACCATTCCATCACTCTCGATCCCCGGCCGGTCTCCACTGGGCGCAGGAGCATCGAACGTTTTGCCCTTCTTTATCGGCTGATGCCCTCTTTCCCTTATTTCTTTTTCTGAAAATCTTTGTCCCTCCATTTCTACCCCGCCGCTTCACTTCTCCCCTTTTCCTAGGGCCCTCGGATTTGGTCCATACCGGCCCGTCCTTTTGGAGTCATGCCAACAGATACGTTTCCATGGTTCAAAGCTGACGTTATTCAAGGAAAAATATTTTGGCAGTAACTTTTGCGATTAGCTCATCAAGCGTGTGCCCTAACCGCAGCTAGGAAGAGGTGTTAACGGGGAAGAATAGGATAAGAAGAGGGTAAGTGGAAGTTAATACAGGGCAGCCATGGACTGTTCGCCAGATACGTAATCCTCAGACATAATCTTTTAGGACTCAAGTAGTTGGTTAAGACTTTAAATAATAGGTGTTAGCTTTTTTTGGAATGAGAACCCCAAAATTCTCTTACGCGTGGAAACGGATGGTTTTAAGGGTATTGGAGGATGGTGAGGATTAAAGGGATTACATGAAAGTCTTCGACACAGGATCCCATTGGGTAGTTAAAGACCTTCACTTGCACTCACAGAGTGACATTTTTAAACTAAATTTGACTTTTTAGGAAATATCAACATCTAACAGAAAATGCCGTTTCCTCAATCCTTGTTTTGATACCAAAGAGCATCTGTAAATCTAAATAAGTTTCACGATTTGAGGTAACAAAATTCATTGATTCTTTTTGAACCAATTTCGTGAAAGCGTTAATTATTTCCATGATTTTTAATGGCAAATTGATAGGTTCAGATGTTTTCCTAAGGTCGTAAAAATAAAGTCGTATGAATAGTAGCAAATGCAAACATTTAAAAAATATACACATAGGTAACTGTTCATAAAAAAAGAAAAACGTAAAATCACATTCGGAGAAAACAATTAATTTGATTATTTTCAGTTCACCGGTAAAAAAAACCACTTCGTCATGCGTTCGACTATTCAAATGAAAACAAGAAGGAAGTAATGTACTTTTCTTATCCAAATTTAAAAATAAATTTTGCAGCAAACTTTCAAGTGTGTATTTTTTTTAAATCCCGAACGTTTTATGAGGGTCCTAAAATAAGCTTTTGCGATGGACACATGTCCCCCTTCCCATAACAAACCCGAGAACTTTCTTCGGTCACGTCGTTGGGTGCAGGTGGAAGTTTCCGGGAAGAGTAAATAGTTTCTTGCCAGCCGTTCTAAATCCTACCACCCTAACCCATCACTCCACCCTGCGGCATCTAGCTAAGGGCCACGCACCGTCCCCAACGACTTGGTCCCCGGTGCCGCGTTAATGGCAACAAGGGGCCTGCAACTCATGGCCACTGGTTAATACCTCCACGAGAGCTAGAGGACGTCGAGGGGGAAGTGAGAAGAAAAGGGGTCGTGGGAGAGGAGGCGCTCTCCAGGAGATCTAGAAACCAACTGGACACTCGGAATGCTTACTTGCTCTCTTTGGGACTAGCTGTCGTTCCCTCGGCCGAGAAAAGCGTGGTCCTCTCCCCACCCTCCTTCCTCTGTTCTTGCATACCTATCCCGCTTCCTTCATTGTCCTACCACCCTCATCGGGCGGAATCACTATATCCTCCTTCGGCCCATTCAGTTCCTACCCTCAATTTCACTTCCTCCGGTCCGGATCAGTCGATTGAAGTTAGTGGAGATATACTGCCAAAATCGGCGTGAGGGATACCCGGAGGGGTGGTGACTGGAGAGGTAGGATTGTAGGAGGAGGAGGGAATGGAGAAGGCAGCAGGGCAGACCTATATACCGCTCCACCTGTCGCGCTGGGTGCTCTTTGTCAGCGGAGGATAAGATCTTCTGGGAGGCGGGAGGGGAGGTGAGCGGAAGGAAGGCCTGTGGGAGGACGGGGGACATGCAGGTACGCGTGGGGTAGAGATGGATAGATGGTCGGTGGGAGACGGGAGTTGGCGAGGTGCGGTGGAAAAATATTATGGGCTGCTGTGGCCCAGGAGAAGAGATGTGAGGAAGAGAGAGGGAGAGAAAGAGGGGGTAGAAGGCGCGTAAATTGAGGAAGGGGAGAGGGACGAGAAAAGGTGCGGAAATGGGGCGCGGGGGAATGCTCGGTGGAGTGAGAAGGGGGCCGAGATTTAGTGGGGAAATTTAGCAGCAAAAATGTAGAGGGGGGAATGGAAGCTAGAAACTGGTTCAAAATGCTGTGAGGAAACGTCGCAATGTCCTAAATCATGAGGCAGTGACACATGCAATGTGAAATAAGTCTTAGGTAATTAAAGTAGATAGCCATGCAAGCCGGAAGGAATCGTCTAGTGGTTAACGCTAACCTACTAATTCCCTCGTTCTATGGTTTGAGTCGAGCTATGAGTGTCGAGTATCTTTGGTGCTTTGGTTCTAAAATACCTGATGGTAAGCAAAATATGAATATATCTAAGGTAAACCAATAGTGACCGCCATACGACTAAATATATAGAAACCAGAGAAAGATGATTATGTAGAGGATATTGGAGTGGAAAGGAATTGCATTGGATTGACAGGTGTCGTGAAGAAATATAATTATATTTTTGCCATCCATTGGGTAGAGAGAGCGATGTGTTATTGAGCGGAGGGCCCGGTTTTGATATCTAGTGACACCTCTGGTCACCCTCAGGGTCATCCTAGTTTTTATAAGTTTGTTTGCATGAGATAAACCTGGTACCAAATCTTCCTGATAGATAACTGGAGGCTCAGGGAAAGGAACGTGTCCACCTTATTATACTCTCATGTGCGCGTTTCACAAGTCGTTAGACTTAGTATTAAATGAGATCTACCTTTACCGATCAAACCAAATTTCGTGCTGAGCACTGCGGTTTTATATTGCGCATACAAAGATTTCTCTCAGGGAATCAGTAGCAGCGTGAACCCAGCTAGCAATCTTTTGTTCCGTACTTAATACATCAATGTGCATATAATTAGAAACAAAATGGATGGTGCAAATTACAGAATTTTTAAGAACACGGTTTAAAATTATACTTTTAATATAAGTGTCACAACGTCTTCAAAGGCTTCAGATGATGAAAGTCATGAGCCGGTTCTAAGTAGTTGATCTGTATGTTAGTGGATACATTGCTAATGGAAGTTTTATATTAGTTTACTATTTTACTTATTTCTTTACATAATCCTCCGTAACGTACGAGAAAGGCCCTATTGTAACATTTCAAGGAAAAAAAGCTGATATATTCAATGAATAAGATATCGTGATACCCGATGTTGAATCTGTACTTTCCATAGCCATTTACCACATTTGTAAGGAGTTTATTGGAATAATACTATATTCACTATTTCACCCTATTTATAACATTATTGGAGAAACCCTCATAATTAGCTGAAACCGATTTTCAACTCATTACAAAATATATTTATATTCTTGAATCGATCACACAGTGTGCCCTCAAAAAGAGATTTGAATCTTCAATTAATTTCGAGTCAGTCATTTCACTTGCACGCACACTCCCTAGGGGCGCCATTCCATCCTTGAATATGCGACAACAATTCAATGGTTTTTAAATCCATTAAAAAATCATCCTTACATTTCAATTAGAAAAAGAAAAGTAATTTAGAAAATTAATGAACTCTGCGATTAAGGTAATGCTTGGCAAACAAGAAAAAGAGAGAGGAAAATAGGTAATCATGCAACTTGTACACTTGAATCTTGTTAGGAAATACGTTTATGGGTGAAAAAGAGGCCAGAGGAAAAGCGAAAAGTCCGAGAGTAAACAAAAGAAGGGCAAAGGTGGCGGTGGGATATGGACGTCTCCTTCTTGGGCAGGGACACTATTTTTAACGACAGGATTAGGGTCATAAAAAGGGCGCGTTTGTCCGCCAGAGACTCACGGATGAATTAGAGCGATGAGCAAACTCTCACTTCCCATCTATTTCCACCACTTTTCCGAATTACTTCCAGAGGAGACAAAAAAAACACACTGTGAAGCCTCTCCCGAGGTTAAAACTGCAAAGAAAGATCGGATCAAAACAACTTTCGGGAAGATCGAGCACGGGAGAAATAGTTTTCGTTTCCATTCAGGAGCCAGAAGAAATTGGGTAAAAGTGAGTAAAAAAAACAGGCCAAGGGTTACTCTAAAATTTTACGTCAGTAAAAGATGAGTGTTTATGGTCTCTTTTCCCAAGACGAAGAATAAATGAGGGGATGAGGGTAATAGAGATTTTTTGTGACCACGCGAAGAGTTCTCATCAGGAGAGCGACCGTGAGACCGCGGTGGTTATAGAGCTTTTTATCCACTCAAGACCAAAACGAATACTAAAAACCTAAAGCCATAAAACATGAAAGGTTCCTGCATTAACTTAATTGGCGGTGCTTAATAAATAAAACGGGAGTTTGATAGCCTTGAACGTCCATTTTTTTCCGAAACTATGATTTGTATTGCAAGTAAATGGTCATATATGAAAGCCATGTTGAGCACACAAGAGGCCAATCTTAATTTTCCAAGCAAAAAGATGATGAAACTTATCAGCGGCTAACATTTATATAATAATGATAAAAAGTGGGGGGCTTTTGACTACAATAGGCCCTTCAGCTAGTTAGCGTGGCTCAGTTCAATATTGATGAAACATTTTAAACTCTTCGCAGAAAATTAAATCTAAAAAAATAATGCCAAACTATTTTTTTGGTTGGAAACAGATTTTTCATACAAGTGCTTTCCAGCTACAAATGAAACTATGACGTAATTGATAGCAGCCAGGAAAAAAACAGCTAAGTATATTCATGTAATTGTACTAAATTCATGCGACCCAGCGGCAACAACGGATTTTTGCGATGGAAATGGTTGGAAATTGAGATAAAAATTGGCGGATGTAGTAAATGAAATCACGGCAACTATATTTCCTAGAATGGTCAGTGAACGGAAAAGAATTCTGACAATCGAAAATATTATCTTTGACTTTCCAACAGGGATTTTTGTCAAACAGTGATTTAGCAGCAACTTTTAGAAACAAAGAGGAAATATTCGTCGGTCGGTTTAGCTATGAACCTGTCAAAGCAGCCAATAAAATCAAATCCGAGCGAAAACTTAGAAACCTTGTTTTTCAACGAGAGGAGTTAGTTATTTAAAAGCCTTTGAGTCACACGAGACTCTTTGGTTCTCCAGTACCCCGGTGTCCGGGTATCCTAAATTCCAGCCAGACTTTTATCGCCGGGAAACGGAGAGTAAATCCTTCTTTCCTCTCCCTCTGCCCCACCCTCGGCCCCCGCTATCCATCGCGTGGGGGACATTCTCCACGCACCGCTCGCCCGCATTGTCCCCTCTCCTGCCACAGAACCACCCTCACATTCACCCCGCCGTCCCTCGACCCCGAACCACCCAACTCCTCACATGCCTCCAACGCATTCGGAGTAATTTTACACCCCCTCCCTTACTTTTACGCTTTAATGATTCGAAAAAAATACCTCTTCAGAATAGAGTGAAAGAAGTGGTGGACCTGAGAGATCCATTGAACACACACAGAAACGGAGTTTAAACGCGTTTAACGTTTGTCATTCGCACTTCTATCCGCTGCCCTACGTTCTAGTGGAGGCGGATGAATGTGGCGACGTATCTAAGTGGTCCTGGAGATGTCGAGCGCGGGTCTTTGGGTGAGGGAGGGGATTAGAGGTTGGAGGGCGAGGGATGGGTATGTTAAACGAGAGAGATTCGTGGGGGCGGGGGAGGAGAGGCTTCCTGCGTGTGGTCGGTGCGTGGAAACATGCTGGTTCGGGAGGGTTGGAATGCGATTCACATTTCGGTTCGGATCGGTTTTTGGGAGTTTGTCTGATTCCAAAAACGTGGCTCGTGTCCTCCTTTCACATTCCCCACCAATCGTGTGTGGACGAGCACTGACACACTGCCGAAGGGAAACTAGTACTCACTGCACTTGGCGAATGTGCTTAATGCTGGTTTAATTACCTTTGAAAGTAAAATGGAGCAAGGTCACTCCACTCACTTCTGGGAAAGGAGGGTGCATTGAAGACCCATGGTATAGTCCATGTTCCGTATAAATGGATAACAGAAGATACAATGAATTATCACTTAGGTAATTAATATGTGGACATGTATTTCAAAAACCTAGTTGAAATAAGACCGCTGTTTTTAAGGAGAACTAAATTTTTGACCGAAGATTTGTGAAAAACGAGGCATACTAACTTATCGACAAAAATTTATTGTTTGTATGTATTATATTTTTATCGCCATTGCACCGGTTAGGGTAGATTTTGGATGCACACAGCCTAAAAAATTGCACAAAAATACATTTACTTGCCTCTCCTAACAAAAAGCACCTCCTGAAAATGAGAACTGCATTAAGCTCGTCTTCAATTACGCATGCGTCTTTCCTCCTTTTATGCCGTCCAACATGCATAAACTATTCCTTCTCCGTCCTCGTTTGCCCTACGTTCTCCCCTTCATCACGGTCTTCAATATCTCATCGTCGATCAAAACGCCCTGAATCCATCTTTCTTGCCTCCCATGCCAACAATTCTCTCTTCTCCCCTAAAATGCCTAGCACTTCCTCGTTTGCTTCCCTTTCTGTCAATTGAGCGTTTTCCATAGTTCGCCACTCCACATTTTAAAGGCCTCTAATCTCTGCCTATCATCCTGCTTTAATGACTGTGTTTCCTAGCCGTCCAAACCGCCCTCCAAATAAAAGTTTTGACAAGCCTTTTCTTAACATAATTGCTCAAACTTTCCAACCACCAATTACCTCCTCCTTGTGAAAACTTTTTTGCCTAGTGCTGTTCTTTCCCTTATTTCCCTACCACGTTGACCGTTTGGGTCCAAAAGATTTTCGAGATAAGTAAAACGTTCCACCCGCTGAAGTTTTCGCCCTCCTAGTTTTACATATAGCTTAGCTTTTCTCTTCCTAGAAAACCCTATCACCTTTGTTTTTTATATTTACGTATTCATACTCCAAACCTATCGCACTGATATTTCAATGCACTCATCGGAGTTTGTAACCCCTTAGCTGACTGATAAACTAAAGTTTCATTATCAGTAAACCTGTTTTTATGAATTATCCACTGATATTGATTCCTACCTCCAGTTCTTCCCATGGCTCTTTTGCCATTTTCTTGACATATACGTTGGAAAGTACAGGTTATAATGAACATCCCTGTCTTGCTCCTGCTTTTAACACTGCCATCCGGATTCTTCATCTACCACTCGCACCTTCGCAGTGATATGTACAGGTTGCGGATGGGGATCGAGATGGTGCGGAGGCTAATGTACTGGCTTCCCACCCAGAGTGCGTGGGTTCAAATCCCGGCGGTGTTGAATATTTTTCAGAGGTATCTCGATGCCTACTTGAGGTGTTTTGTGGAGGACACTTTGAGTGATTACGCCGTCCGTCGGATGGGACTTTAAACTGCGGACTCCTTGACACCTTTCGTAAAGAGTAGACTAATGCCGACGCCGGGTTTCTCTCCACCCTTCATCCTTTCCTGTCCATCCCCTATGGCGCAAATGACCTCAGAAATCGGTCGCCTCCCCTAAAAACTACAGCTAGGTTGCGGATTAGCCTCCTATTCCAAAAATCTACTCAAAATTTCTGTATTAGTGACCTCATTACTTCTATGGCATCACGGGTGCGTGTGAGTGTATTATTTATATCTAATAATGCCAAATATCTAAACAGTTTAACAATCAATGAATTTTCTGGCATTGCAGGTTAGGTATTACAAAAAAATCCGTACTCCGTACTCATACTACTGTGAGTTTACGTATGGAAAATATTTCTAATGCTTTACCAAGTGATGGAGATTCTAAAAGCCAAAAAAAAATAAATAGGAAAAAAAAGATTGATTACAACTGGCTGTTATAGGAGAAACGTGATCATGACATTGAAGAAAGAGACACAAATGATTCCAAATTTTTAATTGTAAAATTACATAAAAATCGAAACGCGGATCGGAATAGTATAACAAAATTGGTTCGAGAAGGAGAATGGAAAAAGGAATAGAAAAGAAAGAAGAGAAGTGAAATATAAGGTAAATTGATGGAAGAAGGGAGGGAGAGTAGGGAAAGAGGTTGGAGAGGGATGGTTTGGGCGGAGAGAGAGCGGTCGTGGAGATATATAGGCTGGGATTCTTTGCCTGGGAGAGTTCATTTCTCAGCTACTACTGCTTCTGCCCCTCCTCCATGCCCCTGGCACCTCCTGCCACCGACTCTCCCGCCCAACACAGAGCCGTTCCTGCACACTTGCCCTGACTACCGGGCACTCCTCTGCTCATAGGAACGATATCTTATATCCTTACACGAAACGCAATTTTCAACATGTCTAGAAAATTGATGCTTTTAGGATGTCGGTATCGAAATGGAGGTAACTAAGCCAAATGTAACTCACTTATTTGAGGATAACCAAACGAACGACGCCGATCGATAAACGACTGTGAGGTTTCCGGTGTAAGAGCGGTCCCACGAGAAACTAGAGCGGGCAGAAAATCACCGGGGCGATAAATCCCGGAGAAAATAGAACAAATTGGACTTATAGAGTTCTCCTATGTGCACAAAGCATCAATATCAATCGTTGCGACTTTTCTTCTGTCTTCCGTCCGGTAAAACTGGTGTATCCGGGCGATGAGGAAGGGAGGGGGGTTCTCCAACGGCGCCTCGAAGATTAAAGGGGTTGGAGGGAGCAAGCAGGTGGAAAGGACGCGAGGGAACGGCGGTCGGAGGTGTGGGGAGGAGGTTGAGCGGGATCGGCGAGGGTTCGGTGGAGGTGTTGGGAAGGGAATGGGGGAAGGGTGCGACGGGAGCTGCAGGAGAGTTATATTGCGATGTCCATCTGAGAGATGAATCGACACACAGTTGGAACGGAGGGATGTGCATTCGGAGTTATGGATGCGAGGCTATATCGAAGGGCGTGCGTGGTTTTATACGAATTGCTTAGCGATGAGGCAGCGGAATTGATGACTGCGGTTTGAATTTTGAATAAATGACATCTCTTAAGAAGTTTGAGGGGGGAATGGGATTGTTTTGGAAGTTAACTGGTATTGAAGTCGCCTGAAATGCGTACCAGTATTCAGTTTCATTTGCAGCGCCATCTATTATCAAGAATTGTGTCCTAAGAACATAGACTTGCATCTCAAAATGCTGTCGAGATCCCTTTTCGATCGTAAATGTTCATATTCGTTACGTTAACAGTAACATACAAAGTAACCATGCTTGAAAATGGCAACTGTGTAACAATGGGAAGATTCTTTGGATAGTGATTGAATGTATTCAGAGTAAGGATAACATATGTATGACGTCAATGTACATAAACATGCATTCATGCATTCCGAACAGACGTCATCCATAAATGAGAATTCTTTTTTAAATATCATTCCTCGAAAATTCACCTAATAAATTATATAGACAAAGATGCAAGGGAAAATAAATGATCTGCTTGATTATAGCGTGATAAAGTAAGCTAAAAGAGTAAAAGAAAAACATATAATAAGAATAAAATATTCATGAAATAAACTTAGACCGAATATGAATAACAAGAATGGTAAAAATTTCGATGGGATATGAAATTGAATATCCCCGTTTCTGTACCAGTAAATAATTTAAAATAATATTTTTTCTTAAACAACGATGTAATTATTCCGCTTTTAACGCGCTTCGCTTTAAATTTTACTGAATTAAATGATGTTGACAAACATGTTTTACGTAGAAAATATTCAGTTACAGGTTCAGAGGACTTCAAATCAAAGTTGCGATACTAGCCACGTAATAAACTTGGGTGTCATTATCATGCCAGAATAAATATAGGAAATAACTAGATATCGGATGCCTTCCTGTGGAGGGTATAAAAAGTGGAAGTCATTTAAGGAAAAAAAACGACGAAAATGTGAAGGATGTGTGACATTTCATATTTGTTGGACGCCACAGCATTTGGGACACGACCCGGAAAATGTTGATTCAAGAATCAAAGAAAGTACGCAGCCGACTACTTGATTTCTGAAAAATAACTATGAGCAAACATAATGCAACACACAATAACAATATAACCTCGGTTACGATTCCCTCGAGACGCGTGAATTCAACGACCAGCCAGTCATTACTAAGTATTCAAACGTGTGAATTTACACATGACGTAGAAAAAATAATTTAGGTCCAGTTATACCAAAGGATTTTACTATTAATAAAAATAAAAGATAGATGTACCTTCCATATGCCAAAACGATATTGCAGGATGTCTTTTCCTCTCAAACATTACCATCCCAAAACCAAGAGCGATACAATAAAGTGATCCCAATCTCCCCAGAAATTTTCTGCAATTTTATTTCTTTGGCTGGTCTCCTCCCTCCTCCTCCTCTTGCCATACGCTCTTGCGGAGAGGGGCGGGGTAAAGTGTTTATTATTATTATTATCTGTTATTATTATTCCTTGTTATCTGAAAAAAAATATTTTACAATGCACACCTATACGGGATAATTGCATTTAATAATACCTCTTATCACTAAACTAATGATAAAAAATTCAATTAATCCCATTTATACGATACAATAATTGCGCCATTTAGGAAAAGTGTGAGAAGAAATATGTTTTTCACCTGAGGGTAGCAATCTAAAATCAAAATGTCCTTGTTAATGAAGTACATCAGAAAATCTCATTCCCGCTGAACGAGCATTCTTTTTCGATTTCATCCCATATTCTCGCAGCTGGATTTCGGCGAAAAAATTAATCGAAACCCTTGGGGAATGCATATATCCTTTCCAAGATATCATCTTTTTGATCTCTCCACGAAACTCATTACTTCGACTTCCCAAGACTTCCTATATCCCTTTCTGCTCCACGATTCTAATGAAAAATTAATTAAAACAACGCCATTTCAAAAACTTTTCCTAATCAGTCTTTTCCCGTCTATATTAAATTTTTAATCCAGCATCCAGTTCCCTGAATTCTTATCTTGCTTCCTTTCAACCGCTTATTTTTTTCCCGAAGTTTCTCCCCGCGCTTTTTCATCCTGTCTATATTTCCGCTCACCTACAGTCTTTGCCCTCCGCCCCATCCCTCCCCTCCCTCGCCCCCTTTAGCCCCACTGACCTCCCCCTCACTTTCCACTTTTACCCTCCAAACAGAACCAATGAGAGGGCGAGAGCCATCGTAATTTGAAGAAACGACAGGCTCACTCAATTTCCCTTTCTTAAGATCCGCGTCGTTAAATTTTCCCCTCCCAAGAAACTTTGAAACCTCTCCCTCCCGTCTCACGTCATTCCCATCTCTTTCCCGCTGCGTCGTTATGCCCGACGACGATCTCCGCTCCCTTCCCCCACACACACATACCCTACCCCTCGTATCCTTTCCTCCCTCCATCCGTACCTCCAATCTCTCCCGGCTATCGCTACGATCCGATCCGCGACTCTGGAATTTCCAATAGCTTAATCGCGACGCGCTAACCTGACTTCTCTCTCTCTCCCCATCCTTACTTACCGCACTTCTCATCGCGACTCTCACGTTAATCTCTTTATTGCTCGTCCCTTTCCACTTTTTATCGCTTTCACACAGAGGGGTCGAGGGAAGGAAAGAGAAGCATTACCACTATGTCCAATCTAGTCAAACCTCAATCCGTACTCATCCTACATTTTTTACTCCCTCCATTTCCCACTACCTACGCCACGTATCTTGCAGGATTTTGTCTGCTTACGTTTCTCAGTTTGGCTAGGTCGTGAGGTGCAAAGTTTTCACGTTTAGTGACCCTGGTTTTTCCCATATTTTAACATCTTGCCTATTGTATTTGTCTGACTTATAGTTAATAAGGTGTTCATATACGTACAGTTTTATCATACAGATTCGTATGCATAACTCCCTCATTAATAATGTACATAGCCCTCATTATTTACGTGGAAGAGGTTACCAGGGGGTTCATTACTAATAAATGACGATTATCTATTAGCCGATCCATCCATGCCCTATCCAGGTCATGCGTCGCGTCTGCTCCATTTCTGCACGTTTCGGTTCTAACTACTTCGGAGCTGCCGCCATGTGTCCCCAACTCAACGCACTTCCGCCGCGTTCATCTACCCCCACCGCCATTTCTCGCCCTCTCTTCCAACCCCTGCTCGCCGTCGCCACTCTCCTCTGGCGCCCGTCCCGACCTTTCCCCGCATCCTCCTCCAACTCCTCCCGCTACTTTCTTTCCCACCTCCCATCATGACCTCCGACATCTTTCAAGCGCCCTCTTTAGGGAAGTGTGCAAACCTTTCCTGATTGTCTTAAGGGCATTCATTTCCTCGCAATTTAAGTGGGGTTTTTACGCCGGTTTAATTATCCCTTCAGCCCTTTTGCACCTGTTTAAGTTTTTGCCAAGACCTTTTTATCCTCATTCACCAGCACTTGTATAAGTTAAGATTACCTACGAGGCTACGGCATTTTAACTTGACTGTTTCCCTTGTCTCAAAAGGTATTTCTTTTATCCTGAAGATTTCCATTTTAATTGGCTACAAATGTCATTGCATGCATATCTTCATTTAATGGTTTTACTCTCCCTTTTCTCCGCAAAGTTTTTAATAAATCAGTTTTAGATTTATAAAAGCTATTTTATAACAGTCGTTAATACATAATGGAATGGGAAATTTTTTTCTTCAATGCATTGCTAAAGGCAGGATTTACGTGAATTTTCTAAAAATCCGTTCCATATCTGATTACATTCTGTGTCAATTATATGAATAACGTACTTCACGTTACTTACGAAATTTACCCAGTGATTCAGCATATTCCACGTGATACATTAAAGAAATTGTATACGCCGCAATATTGCTAAACATTATACTGGATCTAACAGGGTCTTTACATCATGAAAATAACATTAAAGTGATCACTGGTTCTCACAAGCCACTATAAGAAGTCCGCGCTGTTTGACTTATTGTATTAGTTGCCTTTCAACTAAGTATCGTATTTCCCGGCCCAAGTCGCATCGGCGCATAAGAGGCACCCTGATTTTTCGTGTCAGAATGAACGAAAATAATATTCTTACATTGAAACATTGTCCGCTATACTTATGACGACGTTTATTCTGGAAATTCGTCATCACTGGGCCAAAACGGCCATCAACTGACTTGTTTCCGTGGAAATTTTTGAGGAAGTACTTTCACCGAAATATTGCAACTCTGTTGCTTACTATTGATTTAAAACAGAGATATTATCGATATTTGTAATAATGGCAACCATTTTGTATGCTTGATGCGGTAAAAAATACGTAATAATAAGAATTTTTGCGGGGTTCGGCTTGCGCTATAGGTTGATGCTATACCCGCGTACCTCCTGCCCATAACACGCAGGCTGGTTTTACGACACATTTCGGAGTTGAAAAAGTGTGTCTCATGGACTGGGAGATATAGCAAGTCATACGTATTAGACATACTGTCTTTACATTGTTTCAGGCAACCAAAATTATCTGACCTTCACGTGCCTATCGGCGTTTCTTGGAAAAAGCGTAATTTTGGATTGTTCCTTGGATCACCAAAGCTATCCATGTTTTTAAATAGAAATTGTACATTTTGCAATGTATTCTGAATAAAGAGCTAGCAATTTTTCAATCTTTGCGGAAATCCTAGTAGCACGGTCTACTTGTGACACTTTCGGCCCCAGGCACGATTAAACTAATGTGAGAATTACGGGATTCTATTTAATCCCTCAAAAACCGTAATCTAGAGACATCCTAATACTGTTTGCATGGGGTCTGTACTTTTGCGAAGGGAATCTTCAAGTACCTTAGACAATAAAATCCTTCCCATTCCCTTAACCGATTGCGTGACTTCCCGTATGTGTGCTTTCATTCTCCCCCTTCCATTTCTCCTTCCACTAAATATTAAGCCTTCTTGCATAATTTCATTCCTACGCATTCCAATCGTTCATTTCTTATCCACAAATATCCTGGTTGCCGTTGCTGCGAAGCCTATTCCTATCCTTTTTCCTTTTCCGATTTTTCAAAAGCATGGGATGCGAATATTTCCCCCTTTACCCTTCTTGGCCACTCTTTGAGATCCTCTTTTCCATATTGCCATGCTTCCGCGATCTCTTGGATCTCCTGAAGGCGCTTAAGATGCCGCTTCTATCTTGCGCGCAGTGACTCTTTCCTCCTTACGGCCTCCGCCCTTCATCCTTCCACTATGGAGACCTTCATGTCTCTCCCCCTCGGTGTCCCGCCCCCGCCTCTCTCCCTTCCATGACATTCCGTCCTCTCGGCATAGGTCTCGTGTTCACCGCCGTGAAATGATTGCACCCTCTCTTCCATTTCAATTCCTGTCTTTTTTACTCTTTCCACTCCACCGATATCCTCTCATTTCTCCCTTTTATCCTTAATCCTCCCACTCTCTTCTCTCCTCTTTCCCTACTCTTCGGTGCCTGCTTCACGCATTCTGTCCTCCTCCAAATTACTGCCCTGTTTCGACCATATTTTCCCTCTTACTCCCAAGGCGGTCGTTAAAAAGGAATATGTACATCCATTTCGCCGGCAAGTGTCCACTCGTGGGATGCCCGCGAGCCTCATAAATGAAATTAGCTCCTATTAGCGGTTTTATATCCGCCCGTTACTGTTTTTTTTGCATTTTTTCATCCCTGAGTTAACACTACTATTCAAAGATGATCTAAATTAAGAGTATTCTGAGCATCTGCCTAATCACTTTCCCCCCTTATTCTCAGAAACTGGATGGCCAGTGAAGTAGTGTCAATTTTGTGATGGGTGAATGATGCAATTGAAATAGACGTATCTTGAAGAATGCCGCTTATATCGTGGTGACAACTTGAAAGTAAAATGTACAATGTTTTTTACTGTTATATCACCTAAATCAACTATTTAATTAATCATGTAAATGTAATCGAACGGATTGGTAAATGATGATCAATTCTTTATTGGCACAGGAATATTTAGATAAGAAGTTGATGAAAAAAACATGCCGGAGTTGAAAGACCTTTTTCTTTCACCGAAATCATACATATCAAATATATTTTCCCACTGGAATGCACAGATCATCTAATTTCCTTTTATTCTTTTTTAATTTATCCTCTTATCGTGTCGTCAATATTATTAATCTGTCATAGGAAAACAGTGCATGGCATTAACTGTCAATCTCCTCAGATATTGTTATTAGGCATGCATTATAAATATTTCTTCACAATTACTCCAGCGAATACATAGCCGATCCTCATTATACGGACGGATTCTGCTCCGCATTGAAATTTCTTAATTCCCTTCCCCTGACTTTACTTTCCTTTTCCAAACCCCTTCTTTCATATAACCTCTTTTAATTCACTGAAACACTGCTCATGGACTGCGATACCATTCGTTCCCTTCTCCTCTCCTCCCTTTCGCTCTCAAATCCTTCCCCGATCCCCCAACCATCACCACGCCTTGCATTTCGACTTCCCTGTCACCCTCCGCTCCGATTCCTGTTTCAGATCTCCAAAGCATTTTCTTCTCCGAGCCCTCTTGCCACACGTCCACCTCCCTTCCACTTCCAGGCTCCGAGTCGGCTCCTCTTCCTCCGCCACCGCCACAGCCTCCTCCCGAGACCTCGCAGAGCTCTAACACATGCACAAGTTGAGGGAGGGAGACGGGAAGGAAATGAGCGTAGTCGGGTGGGGTGGGGAGGGATGGAGTCTGCGGGGAAGGGGGAAAGCGAGAGAGAGAGGGAAGGCACGCAACAGTCGTCTTCGTCCGCCCTGCTGGATTCCTCCCTCTTAATTTAGTGTTTCGGTTGTAATCAAAGAGAGGGGGATTTGCCGGTTGGTTTCCTTTCAAAAATTTCTCCCCTTTTTTTCTTCCTCTGGAATAAGAAGAGGACGGAGTGCGCGATGGAGGGAAGGGGAACGGCGGCGGAGGGAAGCGATAAGGGGTGAAAAGGAAGGATTTTTTGTTGTTGAGCCGGTATTAGGAAAAAATGAAGGAGAGAAATGTTGAGGCTCCAGGAAATTGTGCGCTTGGAAAAAGTATGAGTGAAACGAAAAAGATTTTTTGCCTTTGCCTTTGAGCACTTCAAAACCGTTCCTCTCTTTCTCGCCTTTCTCCACTTCTTTTCATATATAGAGTTGATTTTCTCTTTGCGAGTAATAGAATGGGGCGAGCAGATCATAAAGGCGTCGGTCTTCTTGTCTTTTAACCGTCACTCCCATGTAATTAGCTCCTTTATATTAGGCCTTGTGCGAGGGATTTTGTCACAGCACTCTTTCATAAAATTATTAGGTGCCCCGTAAAAGTACGAGATGCAGCACCGCGGGGTCGTGAATCTTGCTCTTCTTTATTGCATGCATTGGAGTGCTACGTTTTAATGTGTATCATCTCCGTTTTCCAATTAAGCAAAATCATTTCACAGAATATGAGAAACAATGTCGTGATCCATAAAAATAAAATAAATACAAGGACATAGTGATTAAGAAAACTGCCTTATACCGTAAGCAACTCATTTGTAATTCTCTAAATTTGTCATAAAATACAGGTAATGTTGTAAGCGTTATATAAGAGATATTAGTATTCCAAAAACAAGATAGGTAGCCTAAATTAGAGTTGAGCATGTTACTATTTTATTTTTATAAATTTATATCGTTTATTAAATATTCATAGTATACAAATTTATGTTATATTTCGTTATTTTAACTAATACGGGTAAAAAATATTTAATTTTATACTTGTAGAAAGTCCAGCGACGGAATCAGTTTTCCTGTTTATAACATCCTTAATGAACTTGCATGATCAAACGTTCCATGGGATTTAAATATTTGTAAGAGCTGCAGTTCATGCAATAAACTAAATTAAGATTGTGGTTCCAAATGCTTATTTAACCACATTATAATGGCATACTGTTTTGGGAGTTATCTTTATACTTTCCCCTGAAAAAGGAGGAAAAGTATATTTTGACTTTTTCACCGTGCGCTTCTTTTTAACCAGTCTTCCCTGTTCCTTATCATAAGACAAGAGTAGACAAAAGATAGAAAATCCTCTGGGCTTAGTTATAGAATAAAAAGACTTGAGGGTTTATATTCGAATTAATTTTATGACACAACTGAGCATTATGAATTACTGGTTCAATTACGGGTTAATTTATATTCGCATGGGTTCACACTATCACACACTGTATTTTACTACCAGAACTGCTGAAAACTTCTCTACGGAGTCTGGACTTAATATTTCGACATTGCTTTTCCATTTCACCTATACCGATCCACAACTTTCTTCCTCTTCTTAGCCTTTTCCTTTGTTTTTTAAATATTTTTTCATGCAGTTTCATCCCACTCCCTTACTCCGTTTACTAAGCTCCGTCCCCCATTTCTATTCCCTGCCCGGTTTCCATCTCAAAATCCCACTCCAAAGCAGAAAAGCGGCCCCCTGTACATCCCGGCTCTTGCCCCCTTCCCTCAACTTTGTAATGAAACTTCCGTGTTTCATCTGAAGAGATGAGGGAGTGTTGAGGGCGCACAGTGGGAAGGAAGAGGAAAGGATTGGAGGGGAGGGCTTCGGGGCAAAAGGAAGGGCTCGAACGCCTTGCCTCATTCTCATAATCTCTTTATCTTCACACTTTTGCCTGCAAAAGTACATTTTAGCTGGACATAATTACTGTCCCCGCTAACAATAAAAGCCTGTGATTAATGCCAATCTCAACTCTCTCAAAAGTTTAGGCGTGACTATAGTTTTTACGAGAAACGTGTCCGATGACGAAGAAGTTGATCTGTGCACGTCCTAACATAGCATCTGTTATATTAATGTTTCATCTAAGTGACACTTGTTCTATCCTTATGTCCTCGGTGATATTGGGTCGATTTTGGAAAGTCAAGATCCGATTTAACAACTTGTTTTTCATCGCGTCATCTTTCGGCGGCAAAGCCTTAATTCGTTCATATCCCTATTAATGCCTATTTTACTCGTCACTAAGTTTCCAGTACTTTCAGAAATCTTCATGAACGTGAAGCAGATGGAAAAGGACTAAATACATATGACTACCGTTTCAACTGTCAAGAAACTACCACGGCGTCTCTGTTAGCCTGAATGCTCCTTTCGTCCGCACGCTGGGCGAAGTTAAAAAGTTAAGTTTTACCTAGCATAATGTGTATCCGTGCATGTTAAGCAAAAGTGAGTGTACTCACAGCAAGAAGACAAAAAGTCATGCTTCTGGGTACATCTCCTCGTTAACTCTAATGTAGAGAGTGCCTCTTCAGCGATGTACCACTTTGTTCCGTCAATTCATATCCACTCTTTAGCCCCTGGACGATATGATATCAAATAATTCTGATTTTTTTGGACACAAAGAAATAGAATTATATCAGCTCCCATAGTAATAGTTAACATAATATGCGCGTGAAAATAAAGTTCTTACATCTCTGAAAATATGGCTTTAACATGTACGTTTGACCCTAGGGAAGTACAAGTTGTGCTATGGTAACGGTGCAACCTGAGTAATACATACATAACCTGATACATAAAACTAGGTTCTCATGAAATTAATTCACACGTTAAGGCAAAGAAGGGGTGTCCTTCAGTGAGCAGGAGAATCTAACCACCCCTGACAATTTAATTTCACGTATGCATTGTTGGAAAATCAAGTTGAGTTTTATTTTATATGCAGTGGTTTACGGAACGAAATGAAGGTTCCAAATGTCTTTTATCAGTGGGCTAACTTGCCTTTATTTTAAATTAATCACGAGCAAATTTTTCCGAAAGCTAACATAGGAAGAGATTATTATCATTGCTCGAGGGACCAGAAATTTTGGTCAATGGCGCGCAAAAATATTCTTGATGACTGTCTCGGTGCCTAAAAGTAGTAATCTGACAGTAGTTGATAATTAGCAGCATTGATTCAATATCAATTTAGTAGATGCTGAATACTCAAATTTTAATACCAAATATGAAACCTACGAAATCACCTGTACCTTTGTTCTGAGCTAAGGAATCAACAAAGGTACCCATGTAAGGATTTAGTTCTATAATGTTTCATCGAAAAAAGTTATGATTTTGAAGGCAGTTATTAATTGAATAGTACCTGAATATATTATTGGATGGATACGTGTATATATATATATATATATATATATATATATATATATATATATATATATATACACACACACACAAATAATACTCTAGTACTAAATCTATTATTTCGAGCCAAAAGCTGTAAAAACACTAGGGAATAAGTTGTTTTTATTTCACAGCATACTCTTTTGTACCCATTTCTGAGGTTATTGTTAACCATTCACGATAACATTACTTTGAGCCAAATTCAAATGGTATTCCCTTCGTATCTGAAGGATAACCTTGAAGGTTACCTAATAGTTTCAGAGAAATGAAGTCGACGATTGGTTATTCGATTGCTCGTCTGCCTGGAACCGAAGATAGTGACCGTCAGCGTGAGATCAACAGGCAGTTTAAAGAGAGGGAAGTGCCAGTGCTATTGAGCATTCGTTTGTATTTCCCTTGGGCAGAAGGGGAGAGATCGAGGAGAGATGAGCCGGTTGGAGAAATCCTCTATCTAGCCCTCATAACGGTGTCGCAAGTGGAGAGCGATGGAATGGGGGGCGTACTGTGTCTTCCCCGGAAGTGCCTCTTAATAGCAGCCGTTAAGTTGGGTCATTATGTTTACTTGACACCGGCTTTCCACCCCGCCTCGCCTTTCCGTAATTCAACTTTCACCACTAGTTTCTTGTTCCTTTCCTCTAGTTCTCGACCTTCACCCTACACCCTCTCCACGATGGATGGCTGTCTTTGGTTCATCTCTTCAAATACTGTCACTATAGCATTATTTTTTTCGTGTGAAATGAATGTCGTGGCATTTCTGCCATTTGAGATGCTATCGTTTCCAACTGAAACATTTTTTCGCCGGGTTGACCACTATAGACGATGGACTATAAAAAATGATCGATTGAGAGTAATGGTTGCTTGATAATGACGATTGAGAGCCACATTCCTTAATGGACAAGACAGCGTTTATTTTAACTTCGCCCGGATCATCAAAACCACATCTAAAATTCGAAGACTTTATTTAAGAGGCAATTCCACGCCTGCTAAGTTACTTTATAATTCCTCAATCAAGCGAGTGGACCTGTTACATGGTTTTTATATCCTATAAATTAACTAAGTCACGCAGTGTGAAGAGCCAATGGAATTCCTTACGCTTTTTACGAGGATTCTTCTTCTTCGAGGCGAAGTTTATGTGAGACTATATGTAATGTCAATATTATCGTTTCGATTTTGAACATTATTTCATTGTCAGTATATTTGCATCGTTAGAAAACTTGAATGTATCGTTATGTTTTTACAATTTAGTCATAATTGATTAGTTGCGGCACTCCTAGAGCAGAGGCAATGACAAAATGCCAGCTCAACAACAAAATACGTGGTTTGAGTACTTGAGGTCCGTGTTCGAGGTTGAATTCTAAGAGAAGACATTCGGGTACCCGCCAAGCTACCTCAATGGTCTGATTAAACGTGAGCATCTGTAATACATATACGTTATTGGATAAAGTTATAATTCAATATGATGATTGACGACTTATTTCCATTTTATTAAAATTAGAATATTTGGTCGAGAAATTTCAACGTTCATTTTCAAAGCTAGGAATAAGTTTAACTGCTGAATGCGCTAACATTTCTTAAATTTTGATTTTATTACTTTAATCCTTTGCAAATTAATGGAATGTTGAAATTGCTGATATCAACTCATTTTTTCTTTGCCAACAGTGAATTTCGGAAGGATATCTTTCAGTCATCCCTGGAAAATAGTTCTACCGCGTAAAAGACAACTCTGGCGTCAACCGGCTTTTTGGCATCCGGCACGCGTTGCCATACGCCTTCGTCTCAACCCCACAGACCGATTTCTTCGGTCCCCTTTCCCTCCCCCGCCTAATTATCCCCCACCCCCTTCACTTCAAATTACTATCTCTTCCCATATTGGCCTTCCCTCATTCTTCCCCGCCCACCTCTTATCTCCTTCCTCCACATCCCCGTACTCCTTCCCACCCCCGTCGCGACTCTTCCACTTCCTCCCTCTTTCCTCCCGACCCCACTTGAACCCACTTTCAGACCCCGCAAACCTTCCTCTCCTCCGATTCCCAGGTGCCCGTCCCTCCCCCGACATCCTCGTTGACTTCACCCAAAGCTTCTTCCCTCAACTGCCCTCGTGGGTCCCTCGAAAGACGGAAAGGGGATCGAGGCGGGCGTCGGTGGAAGGAGCTCGTGGATGCGGGGGAGAGCAACTCCTTGCCGGGGCCTGTAATTTCAAGTGGCGGCGGTGGCGTCGACGAACCACCTAATTACGATGGAAGCGGGAGTTAAATCGATGCGAGGGGTTGGGTTGGGTCGGGAGAAGGTGTGGCACTTTCTCCCGCGGTTAGGGGGAAATGAGAGGCGGAATGGCGGTGAACAGGCGGGAAAACGAGGCGAGGGCGTCGGCTGGTCCCAGGTGACGGAAATATCCCCTAATCACGTCCTACTCAAGATTTGCGCCCAGCGGTAAGGGAATCTCTCATGTCATCTCAGGAATCACCCAAGCGGTTTTCTAGCTCTTGCTTCTAGTTCAAAGTTTTTCCACTATTTCTTCATTTTCCCCACCACGTCTAATGATAGTACCTAATATAGAACATGCTCGGTTATCTCAGTAGACTTGTGCCGTTTATTTCATAGCTGTAAGGGGCTAGATTTGAATGAGAGGGGCATGACAGTAAGAAAAAATATTCTGGGTCAATGATGATTAGATTAAACATGTAGGTAGTCGAAAATAATACTTCAATAAACGGTGGATGTGTGACAGTTTTCAAAATATGCGTGTTACGAGAAGTTAAAGCGACCATACCAACAATTGTAACAATCCCATGCCATATATCTTTATAGCATTATCCATACATAAACCTGAGTCTTAGCTGCGCATTAGTTCTATTAGCATGAGATAACATAAAGCTTCTACATCACAGGATAACCCATTGGAATCCGACTGTCTAAAACAGTTATAATTATTTATGGGCAAGCTTAGTACAATAAGTTACAGTCATTTTTTCTGAGTACCTTATCCAATATCATTAAACCGAGAGAAAAATATTATTTGGCATGTAAGAACTTAACACTGGTAAGTACATTAAGTGCGTATAACTGACAATGTGTATTTGCTTCTAACATACTGCCACAATTGGACATGGATCTGAACAAAAATTTCTCAACTCCTAGAAATAAAATCGTACCCAACATATCATTCAAAAAAATTGTGCGCTGTGCCAACATTATGCCTCCAAGATTGAAACCCTTAATGTTAATCTGCTCGTAAATCATAACAGCGAGCTAAATTTTCTAGAATCCTAACAGCAAGCTAAATAAAGTTTTCAGAGCACATGAGATACACTGATATTATACGTCATAACTATACGATCGGTCACGCCAAAGCGCGATGCTGGGATAATTTACGGAAGACTTCTCTGCCGAGGTCAAACTTTTCGTGTGGGCGCACAGTTTGAGAGAGGTCGTCACGGGGAATGCCCGATGGAAAAGATTAGGCTTTATGGCCCTGTGGACGCAAAGAGGGGTCATCGGGATTTTTTCTACTTTTTAAGCGCTTTTTCATCTTTTCTATGAGCTTGGTGTGGACACCAGCATGTTTTAATGGTTGAATTAGGGACAGTAGATACAATTATCTCCATTATAGCTTCTAATAAATTTGTAACTACTTGTAATCCTTATCCTGAATATGCTAATATTTAGTAAAACATTTAATGAATAATTCCCCCTACTCTTTACTACATTAGTATCTTCAGATTTTTTAGTACTCATTGTGATGTGATACGATCGTATTATCAAGATCTTGATTATAGGAGTATCCATGGCCAAATTGGAATATTTTTTCTGTTCTAAGAGAAAGGTGCCCTCTGCAAAATTGTAGAAGGGACATGCGAAGGGCAAATGATCGCTATAATTTTTGCAATAGCTTTGGGTGTTTATGGTTTTTTTTGTAAAAATGTCATAAGTATTTTATTACTATTTCGTTGTATTTAAAAAAGTCAACCAATATTATTGAAATATTTACCAAATAAGAGAATGTTTGTAATGCTTTCTAATGTTAAAACATAGAAGATTTGAGGCGTGTGATATTGAACGAAAACAATGAATACATGTAAATATCCATCCTCAAAAAGTAGAAACTTTTGAATTTACAAGGGCGCAGCATGGAACTGCATTTGTATGAAACGATTCAAGTCCTAATAACATTTAATGCAACGTTCTGGCTATAGAAATTTCGATGTTGAGTAGTACATGAAATTGTTTTCCGTAAAATGTTTTTTCGGAAAAAGTTCATGTGTTATATGCATTGATGTGAAGAAAATTCTGGAAAATAAACCCTAACCTTTTTACCCACGGGATGCGTCTTATATTGGCAATACAATCCGTCCTCAAATAACGTGTTTCACTTTGGATTATCATATACAAATCTGAAAACCGATAAGATCCATCATTAAGCAATTTATCTTCTCTATCTCTTCCTCAATCGATAAATCTCCTCTTGTCAGACATATTCCCCTCATTTTTCATTCTGCGCATTCACGGCTAATTATAATGGGCGGACTTGTAAGGAGAGATTAAACGGGGGAGTGACGACGGGTGATCATTTTTCACGCGCCTTTCGGCTGAACCGGTTTTTCATCGCGAATCCTTCGCTCCATGATTCACGAGGCACGCACATATGCCCAAGCCGAGCCTACTTCTGAAATCTCGGTAGACATTCTTTTTTCTTGAGCGAAGTCGAAAACACAAAGCTAATTAGAAGCAACCAAGCAAGTTAGAGGTCAGCTGTTATGTCTTATTTATTGCTTATCCCATATTTGCATGCGGATCTTCGAATCTGCACAATTGGGGGTATGCAATGCAATGGGGGGAGAATAATGTTTTATGAATCGCTTGACGTGATTTTGTTCGTTTACGCGAGATGTAGTCATAATACTCGCACCCGTTTGAATTCTATCAATTACTGTTAAAAATTTTCAACATGGTAAAAAATGCACGACTATGAATGTACTCGTCACGCCAATTAATACCTACGGACTTTTGAGAATTTAAGGCAAATGATATGGAAGAATTTCAAAGGACGCCTTGTGACAAGACATGAGGGGACCTACGGTATTCATTTGCATATTGGTATATCAGGGGCAAAGAAAGCCTCCAGATATCCGGAAAGATGAAAGAATTTTTTTGAAATATATTTTTGCGCCTACAGTGTAGAACTCCTCAGTTACACTATGTAGAATACAGATCCTAGGGACTACATTTTTCGTGATCTCATTTGTGAAACGTATGCTAACGTCTAAAAGTAAATTGTTTTCTCAGCCAATCAAGAAACTGTCTTCTGCAAAAATATTTTGAAGAGTCGCTACACCAGGACTATTTACGTATATTCTGCTGTTCAAGTCTTTCTGCCGGCTAAAAAAATTAGGAAGTAACTGATGGAAGATTCCTTTCCTGGCTCTCCATAAATTCTTTTCAGTCACTTGATCCTTTAATCATTTACTCAAATGCAATGCAATTCTCAATAATTTCATTATTTTTGTTGATTCTTTTGAAATGAATTAATAATAATTGTTACAGAGAGGCATAACTCTAAACCAATCATGCTAAAAACCACTATGAACTTCATGAGTAATTCTCTATCTACTAATTCCAACAAGTGCTTTGCATTTTTGATAAGACAGCCACTTTTCAATTTTGTTTGCTTTTTACGATGGCCTGTTAATATTTAAATGTGGACCGTGTTCGAAGCCTTAGAGACGCGTCGATTCTTTTAATAAGTATACCTCGATCATGAATTTCCCAGCTGCTAAATGATAGGAATTCTTGATTGTTAAAAAAACACTCGCTGGCGATCTTGCGGTAGGAAGCAAGCCAATTCCGCCACTAAATCGGTTTTTAAAATCAACAGAAAACAAAGTTTCTCATTTTCAATGGATTGGAACAAAAAATATGCCAGAAGCGGCCTAGATAAATGTAAATCGCATTTAATGCTCTCCGCTCCAAGATGTGTTTGTTGGGAATCCATGTATCCCCTTAGATATACGCGGTAAAGAGGAACAAAGGTATAGAGAAATACTATTGAGCGGATGCTTGATTAATCGACTTTCACATTAATTTTAAAGTGTCAAGTGAATGGTTAATTACATATATATTTAATCCCTACTTCCCCAAAAGTATTTTGTCGCGTATTTTTTACATACGGAGTGTTTTGGTAAGGATAACATTAATTAATGGTAAATAAAATTCTGGCTATCATTAAAGCGAAAACCGGTTTTGGAGTATATCAGTTCACGAGAGCCAATTAAATTAAATAGCACGTAACACGTCTCGATAACAGCCAATAGCTATAAAAAATACGATCTAGTGAAAGTGCACTTTTTTATGACAGCACCGACAAGGAATAGGTGAATAAAAAATAATTTTAAACTTTCGCACCACAGCTCCTTGAGGGCATCTATTTACGATTCCGTCGTTAAATAACTTGTAAGCTCTCATCCTAATGGGGTCCTTCGCTCATATCTGGTGACAACTTTGGACATCACGTGGTACTCGCTCCTCAATCCTTGTTGAAACACGTTTCTTACCTCCTGAAAATAGCTCGGATTGATAGCTTTCGCATAGAAGGCAGTCTTCTAGGTGTTAGCGCTCAGTATTCCCATTTCAGCGAATTTTTTTGTATTTTCCCTTCCCTAGCGTGCCATCTACTAAGACATCCGTCGCAACCCTCGCTCGTTTTTAACTAATCTTCGAATTATTTTGTTTTTTTTTTGTTTTCCAATGGATCCTTTTATCCGCCATCACTCACCTCCGATCATGTTGACGTTTTTCCAGTCCCACTATCTGACTACAGTGGGACGGACTACTTTCGGCATAGGTTAAGAATATTTACACGTCGATGATATCCCCTTTTCGCCTATTACCGTCCCATCCCACCCGTCCTCCCGGTCACCTCACGTGTTGTCTCAAAAACCATCCTTCCTTCGCCGCGTATCTGCGGGACCCCACACTCCTGCCAAATTCTTTCCCTTCCCTTCCCCTCGTCCCAGTCCTTCCCGTCACTCCCTCTGTCGTTTTGGCTTCAGACGAGGCAACTCTTGTTCAGATAACGAACGGAAAACTCGTTCTATGGCGAAGGGGAAAGCCCGTTCATTAGCAAAGGTAGGACCTTTGCGCTACGTTTTGCTGATGGATAGAGAGAGAGAGAGAGAGAGTGGGAGGAAGAAGGTGGACAAAGAGACTTGAGGCGAGGAGGAGGATCGAGGGATGAGGAGGAAGCGGCAACATATGACAAAAAAAGAGGCAATAGGACGGCGTCGCGTCGGTCAGTCTTGTTCTCCAAAAAGTTATTTCCATACGCTCGTTTAATTTTACAGTTCTCGTTTATTTCACCTTCCGTCCTGCTCTTCATTCTCGTCCCCTGCGGTCACTGAATCCAACCCCCCCAGCGCCTCCCCCATGTCACGGATACAAATGGGAAGGAGGGGGAAAAATGACGGAGATAGTTATCCACTCGGGGATTTACATTTATATATCCCCTAGTAACGTTTGTTTTTAACTCTGAACATATTTTCTCGCATTTGCCGTTCCCTCTGTAAGTGATACTGGGCCTAAAGAACCATAAAAAAACTGTGAAAGAGCGTCATGACGGCAGCCGAGGGATTCACCAGGATTTGTGGATATTTTAGAAGATGTTATTGAAGGGATGCAAAGGGATCGCGTTTTTCCAAAGCATGAGTGTTTGCGTATGTGAAATGAGGGACAGACGTATTTATCAGGTGCTTTAGGGGTGATGTATTCACACATTTGCCATTTGATAGGTGAACATGACTTGCTCTTCATTAGAGGACAACGACATTTTAACTCTTGTGGCAATTCGAGTAAGAAAAGTCCGAGTTATGAGTAAAACTGGAAGGAATGTATAAATTGAAGAAGCTTCAAAGACAATTTCATTGCAATGCAACAATTTCTGAGCGTAAAAATCATTCGCCTGGACTGGGATTCGAACCCAGATCCCTCAATATCCTGTCGAGTGCTTTAACCACTTAAGCTATCGAGGCGTCCTCTTAAACTCTGAAATGTTGGGGCTTTTTTAAAGGAACAAGTTGTAACGAAATACCGTACATACAATGTCTTTCATTGTTTCACGTATTTCAATTTCATTGTTCTACGTATCTCATCATAACTCCCGCTCAGTTTCCAAATATCTGCTAATACAAATGAAGTTAGATAATTGTAATTTAAACGAAAAAAGTTAAGTCAAATGCTCATTGTTACACATTTTTTTGGTGGCTTGCAGGGTATTGATGTAGATGTACTCACACATACTTCGGATTTTCCCCAATGCCAATGTCAAATATGTACCCAAAAAAGAGGCTGAGAGGAAAATAAAAGGCTATATGAATATGAACTTCTGATAAAAAGAAATATTTATCTTTAAAGACGCAACACAAATCTGGTGAATGAAAATTTATATTCATCACCGTTCTAATTTAGTTTTCTTTCTAAATACTGGAACTCTGAGTTTGAAACCTGAGGGTAAGAATATCAAAAGAATATGATTAAAAGGGATTAGAATCCTTCAAAAATATACTCGATCAGATTTAGCATCAAAATAAAGATTTATACTTAATCTGAACTTTGTCAACATGATTGGGAATTTTCTAACGGCAAGCACTTGGCTTATTTTATTATCCGTGAGATATGGCTCCACATCGTTTATAGCGATGCTTTTAAAAAATGATATTATTCATTTTACTATCAAATATATTTTCATTTCCAACGCTACAGGCTGTTCAATAAACTTTAAGCCTTTAAGTAATATCCGATTTATCACCTTAAGATTTTTCAATCTAATCTTCCCGTAGGATAATGAGTGTTGGACTTATGACCTGTAAATATTTTACTATCTTAATCCTCCTTAGACTTCTAGCAAAAAATTATATACATTTTTATTATGGCCTATGAGATATGATTTCTTCACATAATTGACCACAAATTCACGAAAGAAGAAGATATTACAGCAGTAGGACATAATTATTAGGGTCAAATGTCTTACTGCAGTGCAAGAATCTCTTCCTGAGGTTTGCACAAATATTTAATTGATCCCCCACTAAAGCGGTCAAGTCAATTTACTATATTACACTCAAAATGCCTTTCTATCACGTTAATCGAGATACTGAGCACCCTTGATCAATCAATGTTTACCTTTTGGCTAGATTTCGGGAAACCTCTAACCGTTGATGGTAGAATTAATAAAAATCATATACATGTAGTATTCAATCGCTCGCATGCACAATTTTTAATCACTTCACCACTAAGCTAGTAGATGTTTAACGTTTAATTTAATATTTTTTAAAAACAGCACCAAAAGTTTTGGAATGTACTTATTGTTTATTTTTTTCTCCTTTTGTTACTAATCAAATGCAAATGTGTATACATTAATTTCAAACTAAGGGATGTTTTAATCCGATCTATAATTTTGAGGCTATTTTATATTCCAAGAAGTTGCGGGAGATGCCGCGACAGTAACTTCAAATGGAGTCGTCCGCTAAATGAGCTTTATGCTCTGAAATTATTACATTGTAATACACTTTATATATTTTATACTGTTCTTAAGGTAACTAATGATATGATAATTCACAAGACATTGTCTCGATTTGTCAAGGATACGAATTTTGATGACTCATGTATTTGCAGTCGATTTCCTTAAATTATATCGAAAAAATAACTAACTATTAGTAGGTACTTGTGAAATGTTGTGCATTCCATTCTCAAGCAAACCTCTTTCAGATAACAACAAAACTGACAATTTTACAAAATTTTTCATGTTCACTTCGATCCCGCGTATCATTTTCATTTTTCTTCTTTCGCCCATCGAATAGGTAAGAGTGACAAGAATTTCGCTCGCATTCTAATAACCATGTTTTGATTGCAAAAAAATACGAAACACGCGAACTACCTCCAGATTGCCTTTGGGAAAACGGCCATGCAGAGAGGTAAAAACCTCTCTTCGGGGGAGCTTTGAAAAAAGTTTACCCATATGTGCTCTCCCTCCTCACGCCATAATCCAAGTCCATCCACGTATTTTACATTTAGTCCGAGACTAAACAAGCAAGCTCGGCAGAAAATGAAATACCGTTATGAGGGGACACGGAATGAGTGTGCGAGAGTGAGATAGCGAAAGAGAGGAGAGAGGGGGAGAGAGAAAGGGGGAAGAGAAAGTGGAGTCGGAAGGGCACAAAAAATGATAAATTAAAAAAAAGAAGAAAAAGCAAAAGAAATTATGGGGCAGGGACATGAAAAAAAAGCAGATGGGGGGAATGAGGAAGAATGCCTTCGTCATAAATTGAAGCCGGCGGTCTACATAGGGAGGGAAACCTAATTTTAAATCCCTAGTCTGCCTTTTTACTCGCAACCCTTCTTCGCTTCTCTCTATCTCAAGTATTTTCCTCAAGACCAATCAATTTTTTTTTAATCTTTCTAATGCCTCCATGCATTGGCCTTCATCTTTTCATAGCAAAAGCGGAAACAAGAAAAAATCGATTATACTCGAGGATGAAGGAAAAAAAAACGACCGGGAGAAACCTTGTGATACCCCTTGAACAAGCGTAGCATCTGGTAATAGAGGCTTGAAATAAGAGTAAACCTCTTGCAGTAGGAAAAGGAGAATGTTTGCGGGATAGTTTTTTCACATGTAGATGCAGGCTGGAGATCGAAAGGGAATTTTAGTTGACAAATACTAATCTATAAATTGGCGGGCATCCTCACGCAATCAAGAATTTAAACTGATAACGCACACAAGTGTATATTTAACCTAATTCAAATTTAATAATACCAATTAGCAGTCTCAATTTTAAAAGAAATTTATTAGCTACAATTTAGTCTGAAAAGATATGTTATCACACATCAACGAAGAGCCGCTTATGCAATAAGATCATTAACAAACAAGTATGATAATTTAGAGAGCATTTAATTAAGAGACATTTTTTCACATGGGCTCTAAAAATAATACAATAGTGATGGATAATAGGCTTCAGTAGAGGATTACATTTCATTAAGGATTTAAAAAATGGGAAGCTCATACTTATTGTCAGTGTCTTCATTTAATCTCTAACTCACGCGAATGGCTAAATTTGCCTTTTTATTATATTTATGGAATCAAAGTATCTTGTGTATATAGTAGAGGCAATTGTTTACTTATTTGATATGGAAGTGTGTAGAACAAAAACAATTAGAAGGAATATTTGGAAATCAAAATAAAATGTAATGAGCTCTCAATACATCCAAATGAGGGCACACACTTTTTTCCCTGCAATATTTTTTGCAATTAATCTGCAATATTTTTACCTGTAGAGACTTCTAGGATTAACAAAGGTTATACTGTTACGTCTACAATTGAACGAATTATTAGAAAACCCAAGTGATAACTTAATATAAAATCATTGGAGCGAATGTACTACACGCACAAGTATTGTCCGTCCTGTACCATTATTACCATTACTAAAAAATAAAATGTTAAAGAAATTAAACGGTTGCAAGAATTTTTAAGGTGGGATTGTGTCTTTTCAACAAACAGAATATATTATGGTTTAAGATTGATTCGATTCCGATGCTCACTTTTGCCACTGAACATACATTCTGCATGAATTTTCGAATTATTTTATCAAATATACAACTTTTATCGGATACGTAATATAAACACCCGTAAGCAATATTAGCAGGGAAGAATGTGGGTTTTTCATGCATTATAATATTCTAAAACAGGATAAATCCACCACTTAGAGGTTTCTCAAAAAATAGTATTTTATATATAAAGTAAAAGGAGAAGTTCTTAAAGAATTTCCGTATGCATAACTTCTATCCCTAGTATTTTCAAGTTATCTCGTAAATCAACGATTTAATAACAAAGTTAATATTATAAGAAATGGCGCGTTAATTTAATGTTATTAAACATATTTTTCGTCTAAGAAAACATTTAAAAACTACAATACTATTAAAACAATAACGTCTGAATAAATCAATGTATTAACAGTCAAGGAAAGAAATAATATTTTAAGTATGTTGGGAAATTTTTTGTAGAAACTTTTGAGTGTAAAAAAACTTTCAAAATTATCTTCAAAAAAATTATATTTTTTCAAACGATAAAAGAGAATGTTTTTAAATGGGATAAATGTATTGAAACAAGATAGATAATATATCCACTTCACATTGCTCATGACTTCTTCACCTCATTATTACCCAGCGTCAAAATGTAGGGCACTGGGATTAGTATAGTAACTTCAGAAATAAATGCTGGATAGGACGACACTCTTCCAGCAAAACGTAGTGAAACGAATACGGAAAGTGTAGATTTTACATCGCATCTCAGCCGTCACCAATGATGAATTGGTGGTGAAAAAGAGCCTTAAATACATGTACACATAAATGCTGCATTCTATTTCTGTGTAAATTGTTCACTGAAAAAATTCAACACTTCCAAACTGCTCTAACGCTTCCTCTCTCACTAAACGTATGTCACCAAACTGGTTACGCTGACGGTGGTTACGCAGCCGCCTGTGATTCTTCAGAAAGCCATTACCGGAAAACTCCCACTAACGCCATAAGCCTCACTCTCGACTCCTGAGCGTTCCTTTAAAACAAAGAATTCTCTCTGATTTAGCCACGGAGAATAACCTTGGCACTAAAAATAACTCATGAAATTAAACTTCTGGCTTGATTGCGTTCCGAGGACGTACGGATCGCCACTCGAGGTGGCAGCGGAGCGAGAATGGATTTGAGAAGTTGAGGGCGAGTATTGAATGAGGATGGAGGATCGACGCCGAGGAAGAAACACAGCAAGTGGACGAGGAATGTGAGAGAGAGAGAGGAAAAGTGGTGAAGGAGGAGGTTGAGGAGGAGGAGAAAGGGTTAAGAGGTGGAAGGGAGTTGCGTGGGAGCAAATGAAGTGCTACTCCCTCGTTCCCACGAGCGGAAAGGGGCTGCGGGGGGAGAGGGGGAAGTGGAAGGGGGCGATGGAGGAGTTGGGAGGTCAGAGAGCGGAGGTTTTCGAGGGCGGAGAGAACGAGGGAGCATTAGCGTCGTGGTGCACGGGGAGGCGGAGGAGGGGTAGCACTGGGGGCGGAGGGGGGGATCTGTCCAGCGGTCCGTATATACCGTGGGGGTCGGCAAAATAGTTGCGGCCGAAGTAATCCCACCACTGGAGTGGGGGATGGGCACATGGATGAGCCGACCTGGTGCGGTGAAGTTGGCCGCCGCGGGGTGGGCGATGGTTTGGCGTTTGCCGCTGAAGCGAGAAGGGAGGGCGGGAAGGAGGGAGATGGGCGGATTCCGAGCGTAAGAGGGAGAGGCGGAGTGGCGGTGAGGTTTAGAGGGGGGGGTCCGTAAGGGGTGTGCGGGTACGAGGAGCCAAGGGACGGACGAGGAGGAGAGGGATAGAGAAACAGCATGGGAGAGAGGAACAGCGGCGTGCCCTCAAACTCTCTGATTGGCCGCCAATTAGTATTTATCGGACGCAAGAGCAGAGGCTTGAATGAGGATGGTGTTCGGATGGATTCCTTGCGAGCCGCAGCCGTGTGTTAGGCCAACTAATTGGCGATTATTTTTCATCCCATTTTTCTACTCTCTTGCGGATTCGAACAGAATTTGACCACTCCTCGAGGAGATATTCATTATAAAATTTTATTAAATGAACTGGTTTGGCGTGCTATGAGTATTGTGCAGCGTAATGTCGATACCCCGTTCAAAAGTCATGAAGCCTTCCGCTCAGCTCCGCCGTCAAATTGCAGCGGAATAATGCAGAAGTCCATGAATATTGGTATTGGCCGGATCGGCGCTTCCTACATGGGACTTCTCATTATGGATGACGTCCGTTTGTATTAACGAACGAAAGTCACGACGGGGCTTTTATTGACCCGCCTGTTAAATAATTTTGACACCTCACAAATTGGCGTCCTGCGTTGCACGAGCTTATCAGCTTGCGACACGAGATGAGATCAATTCGGAGAGAGGGGAAAAAATTGCGTATAAAATTTTCAAATGGAGGTTCGTACTAAACCAGCACCCGTGGATTCAAGGCGCAATCGGGGAGACGTTTGTGGAACCAGTGAGCTTTTATCGACCACCACCTTTCGGGCAAGATAAGCGGAGGCAGCGTCCATTATCTGGGCGCCGACGAAGAAGCCAGGGGAACAGAGGCACGGGGACCCATTCCTTCCGCATCACTGAATAAGGAGTTGGCGGGAGTTGTTCGAGGGGGAAAAGGGGGGCGAGGGGGAGAGAGTGAGAGGGAGGGATAAGGAGGGGCCGGATGATGGGAGGTGGTGGGCGAGAGAGGAAGAGATTGGGGTGCTTCGCAACAGGATTTGCGTTCTCCAGTGAGTTGTGATTAGTTTGGACTTGCCCGAGAGAAGAGATCCCACCCTCCTTGCTTTTCTCCCCTCTTATTTCTTCCCTCCATTCTCTCCCAACTCTCCACTGCCGCGCCGTCTTTTGCCGACTGCCAGAATTTTCTTCTCTTTCTCCCGATCCGTGTACTTAAAAGTACCCACATCACCTTCTCACGACGCCACCCACTCCTGCTCTCTCTCTCTCTCTTCCTCCCTAATTCACCCTGTCTCCTCCATCCCTCCCTCCGTCTTCCTCTCCAACGCCGGTGGGCTCCTTAGCGAGTGGAGTGGGGAAGGGGGGTGGTTGGCAGAGAGAGAGAGAAACGGACGGAGGAGGATGGTGGCTTGGTGCTATGTGGGGAAGGGGGAAGTGGCTGTCAGTTCTGCTCGGTAGAGCGGTCACTGCATCAGCCGTTCGGGGAGTGGACAAATTAAGGGGGAACGTGGAGTATTCAGAAGAAATGGGGGGAAGGAAACCTCGACGAAACGTTTTTTAGGTATTTACTTATGAAACAGCGATGGAGGCTGTCGAAGAATGTGGAATATAAATATCCCAACTGGGAATGACAGAAACATGTTCCGGGAAACCAATGGAAATAATATCACAAATACAGACAAAATTAATTAGGGGTGAGCACTCTTTTGGTTATTCATGACTGGTAAACCGCAAGTAAAACTTACATTGTCACTCCAGATGTGGCCACAGACATACTCAAAATACTCGGGAAGGAATCACTCAGGCCCTTATTACCGGGTTTCTCGACAAAATTTGACTTAATGACAATTTGACTTTCTAGACAAACATTTCGATCTGCAGCGCAAATTTCCCTCTGGCCTTACTTTACTTTTGAATATTTTTCCAATCGTGAACGCAATCATTGAAAAGTAGTATAAACTTCCATCTTTCATTGATTCAGTATTAAGATACGAGGATGATATAAATATAATATCTATTTATTTTTTCAGCTAGTGATTTCAAATAATTTGGTAATATCATCGGTATTACGCATGCCCAGTAGTATCAGTCTTTAAGTATAAATGCTCTCGCTGATAAAATCACCTGAGTGAATGAAAAACCCACATATGGCCGAGAAGGGATACGAACCCACAAACTTTCAGTAAGCAGGAGGATTCATCCTACAGCTCGATTGTACAACTGATTCCTCTCATTCAACATATTTTAGTATTACTCGGTCTCGTCCATATTGGTATTAAGCATAGAAATTTTAACCATTACTTTTCGTGGATATATATTAGACGTATAAGTAACAGTTTGCGGGTCATTTTTAATTCTGTAAATAATCCCTAATCAATATTAAACTTATCCCCATATAAAAGTCATAGTAAAAATGAAAGCAGTTGATATGTTTGAAAATGTTGACAAAAATCATTCAACCTTCAACGCCTTAGTTAGTTTATCAATATCTCAGTGTTTTGAAATAAAACACAATCCTGAGAGCACAATCGAGGTTACTGTATGTAGGGAATAAAAAAATCCTTTTTATTGTTAAAAATCATCGAAACTAAAAGTTTTGACATAAATACATTCGCAACCGCTTGAGTGTTTAAAATATCTCACTAAATCATAATATTTACTTCCACATATTTCTCGCAAAAAAGGGGACGAAATTATTCCAGTCCTTTCGTAGTCAGAATATATCTTTCAATCGTGTCATACTTTACATAAATAGGCTTCCCTTGGTGTGCATGACTGATGGTCTTGACGTATTCTGCCTCGCCATGTCACCAGGGCCATTTAAAACAGCCCAACACGGTTATTTACGCCCTCAAGCCTGAGTGCCGTTTCGCGTCTAAACACATTTCTTCCCCAACTCTCTCTCTCTCTTTCAGACACAGGTACCCAAAGTTCCAATTCCCTCGCATTCACATTCACGGCATCTATTTTTCATTTAATTTTTAAATACCCAACTCTACCAAGCACGCTGCACTGCGCCATTTTATTTTAGGCTCACCATCATTGCGCTCAATCCATGCATACACTGGACCTTGTCTCGCAAGGGTCCACAATGCGTGTGCGTAAAAAATTGTACTTACCGGAGGGATTCATACTAAATTAAACCATCTCGTTATTATGAAGTTTAGAAGAAGAGTGGAAAAAAATTTCGTAATCCAGCTAGTATCCGTGCGAGATTTCAAATGACCCTTCTTGAAATAAACTAACAGAATCCACTTTTCCAGAATGTTTCCACCCTTGATGAACACCAATTTGAAATGATTACGCCTTTACACCATAGTATTACGGTCAGAACGTTGATTCCTGTCGATCATTTGTGACGAGTGATATTTTTTCTGTCCACATTTATTCCTACTCGGCCGATATGAGAGATTAGACGTATGCCTATGCAATGAAAACCAATACGGCAACATGATGTAGTGCCTGAAAAACCCAAACCCCTTCAAATTCGGAAACTCGGAAAACATCAGCTACCAATATACTTTATTCTGTGAAGAACCGACCCAGTCCCTCTTACTGCTTTTGCCTTTAGCCACGTTTAATTCCAGCCCCACTATCTTTTATGCCACGTATTCTTGTCGTCTTTGACTTTTATATCCTCAACTACACCGCTCTCTTTAATTTTTGTTCCCGATTCCCGTCTCCCCCGAATCTTTTCTCGCCAGGTCGTTATGACGGAGGGCAAGGGGAAGGGGGGTGAGCACCATTAACACGGGGAACTTGGGCGGCGTGTTGGTAGGGGACGGTGGCAGAGTGGGGCTGGAGTGAGCCGTAAGGGCTCGCTCGCTATGAAAGAGCAGGCAGCAGGAGACGAGAGGGATGATGGGGAAGGACGGATCGAGAGAGCGGGGAGGATGAGGGGAGTATTGAGATGGAAGGGGCGAGTAGGGGGAGGAATGGAGGGGTTGGGGGTAGGGCATGATTTATGCAGTAGCCAATGACGGCGCGCCCGCACTCCCCGCGTGCTTGGCACAACCCACCGTTAACATCCACGGTCGCCATGGATATTATTAATCTGGGAGTCTAGGGGCCGTGGCGGAGGAGGAATTGCGAAGGGCTGCATGGGATGAGGGAGGAAAGGAGGGCCGCTGCATGATTTCAGCCGCCGGCCTCCCCGGGGCGAATCGAGTGTGCGAGCCTTGAGTCCGGTAACTCCAAACTCAATCATTAAATATCAATGCTAGCAGGTTATGATTTAACCGCGTTTAATAGTATAGGTCACGCGGCGGCCCTTATTTGCAAGACGGGGATCGATCTGTTTGTTCGGTTCGTAGTTCGGATTGTTTGCACTGTATCGCTTGCTTCCAGTTCCCGCATCCTTCATCCCCCCCCGGGGAGGGGACGGAAGGGAAAGGGAAGGATTAAATTCTGATGTGATTTCCCGATAAACGTCGTTTCGGGAGAGAAAGGCGGGGTGGCCAGAGCGTTAACAACTTTAATCATAGCGCATTGCGGCATTCCGAGGGCTTACCCAATTCGTTAGCGAGAGATTTATTTTTATCCCGCAAAAATCACGGGCAGAGGTGATAATTAGCATGAACAATAATTCAATTCCTCCACTATTTTTAAAGGGCCCACTCCTTGGCACTCGGATATAATGGATGGTATTTACTACAGGATATTTATTTTTTTGTAGATACTGGAAAGCCAAGGTGAATGAACGTTTTCTATAAAGAGAAAGTTGTTCATTAAAAATTTATCCATATAATAGGTGTTCTTTAATCGGTAAGGATTTTGCAGTCACTGTCTGGTTGCATGGTCAGTTTAATGAATAAAGAGTAAAAGCATCTGTTGAATACAATGAATTTAAATGCAATTTTTACGACACTGTATGCCTCCCAATATTCTACTGAATTTAGTTCTCATATAGTTGCTAAAGATTCTCTTGTATACTTTTTTTTTGAAATATTTCATAATATTTTCATCAGCTTTTACTTTGCCGTCAAATTCAAGAATCTAACGCAATCGGCTTAGCGGTGTTTAGATTATTTTGCTTGTGGGAAAAATTACATGTATTATGCACTAAATCAGAATATTAAACTCATAGTTTATCTACTCTGCATAATCATTTGGTGAAATGAAAAATGGAGCATAATATAATAAATAAAGTACTTGCTCAGAAGGATTAGAAACTATTATTTGCTCTTAATATGTTAAGGTTTACATAAATGGAAAGCTATGCTGACATGCTGATAAACGCCTGTGATGCAGGGCTATATTATATACAACGTAATAGTTTCATGTATATCTTAGTACCACTTCATTTTTGGCCAATTTACGCGAATCTACTGTAGTCCGTATACTTTACAGTAATCATTCCGTTTACAGTTTGGCTAGTTTTGCTCTTAGAAATTCTCTTATTAATTTTGGCACTTTCTAAACTGAACCTGACCTTTTCAGGCGCATTCATTTTATCAAGTAGATCATAATGTTTGTTAAATGCTCTCTAGCTCTTCAAAATTCACATCTAGGAATGCGCAGGAGTTACTAATACGAATATTCGCCCTCTACGAGTTTGTTCAATTGGTTTAAATTTTGGAATTTCAGCTTATCATATCAGTCCCATGACCAAGATATATCTGTCATATGTATAAATCATGGGAAAGGTGTGCGTGTCAAATACACAATAGAGTCACAGAATGAAAAGATCTTGCGATCAAAGACTGGGAGGTATCCGTATAACTCTAGAATGTCATTGTAGTAGCAGCAGGGATTTCTATTGCTCTACTTATCAAACATTTCGCGATTCAAGTTACTCTTCAAGGAATTCACTCTGGTCCTCCGGCTTATTTTGTCAAGTTGACTTAAGCAGATGACTTAGGCTCTGTAGTATCATTTGGGTTCAATTCTCAAAAGCCAAGTAGGTCACGCAAGACTGTAAAGTGCCTACGCGCGGGTGTTTCGAATTTATGTTGTCATCTGATCATGATAAGAACATTTCTAACATTAAGCTGAACTTTTACGTCCCCAAAAAGAAATAGGTAATACCAATATCAGATTTAATTACTAATTCCGTTTGATAAATTAAACCTCATGGTGGCTATATTGATCCCAAGAAAAGTGAAACAACTGTGAATAAGTATAAACATCGGAATAGTTATTTTCGTGTAATTATTGGTTTTCTTATGATCTCTGTAATATTAAAATTACAGATACTCGTAAAGTCAGTCTATATTGGGAAAACTAGCTTTTGCCTAAACATCCTCCATCCGCTTATAACTTTTGAAGCAGACATCAAAATATTATCTAACCTAAGAAATTTCTTCAAGATCATCTAAAAACGTGCTTGTGCTCATCCAACCAAGGGTAAAAAATTCAGAATATTCTGCGTCGATATTTCCAACCCCAACTTCTTCGTCGAGCGGGTAAAAAAACAACTAGGAGAGGTATTATTAATAAGGATTTATATTTCTCCCTTTTTATCCTCCATCCGGCACACTATAGAGACCCTTGAAATATCCGGCGCAGCCAACCTCCGTAAAAACGACAGCAGCCGCCCGCTTTCATTAATAATGGCAAACCGTCACCGGAGCGAAACGAGTGGCAGAAGAGGGGGTGTGGTGGAGTGCGGGGGGACTGAGGGTAGAAAAAGGCCAAGGGTAGATTGGAGTGGGAGGATGAGTGGAGTAGAGGGGGGTAGAACTCAGATAGTGGGGGAAAAAGGGGGGAGAGGTGAGATGGGAAGGGGTGGGAGAGGTGACCGAGGAAAACCACGAATATCGCAACTTTAGCCCAGTCCCCCAAAAATCATCCCTCCCTTCCTACTCGGTCTTTGGCAAGGGCGCCGGCTCCACATCGTCGGAATCACAACCCCTTTATCGCCCTTCCCCATCACGGTGCAACTAACACCCCACACACTCCTCATGCCCCTATCCCTCCCTTCACCCACTACCACCATTAATGCCATCAATTCCGCCCCTCCCCCATCACCACCCATCGCCGCGTTGCTGCCAGCCACTCCCGATTCCTTCTCACCTCACCTCCCGTATTCTCTCCTCGAATGCCCACCCTCCACTGCTGAAAACCACCTTTCCTTCCCGGACTTCCTTACTGGAAAATTTTACATCCCTCCTTCTTCCACCCTCGCTCACCAACGTCCCGATGGGTCCCTTGTCCCCTCGTGCAACCCCGTTTCCACTGATGGGCCTCCTTGACGATTTAAATGTTTATAATCTCGTTTAGCCAAATTTTACTTGAACTACCTACGCCTTTTTGTCTCCAGCAACTTTTGCTCCCTTGGCTTGTTAAAGCTTGGACGTGTTAGTTGTCGGACCTTATTTTTGACGCGGCCAGTATCCTTTCATGAGAAAAAATCCATATCATCGGGACCGTCTGCTGAGGAATAAAGCTCACTTATAAGAGAAATGGCCAGCTTAAACGTTCCACTTATTTTCCGAGCTAATTAATGTGAATATATAAACATTGGATTAAATTAAATAAAACAATTGCTGAAAAACCAAAGTTGCCTATTCATCTAAGTTTTTCTTTTATTCATTTCTTGCTCTAATTCAGAACCTATTAGGTACATTGGTAAACTATACTTCATAGCATTAAAAAAAAAGGGTTTACCTGTGTCCTTCGTCTAATTGTAGGGCATTAATTGTCCCCTCATCAAATCCAATATGCTAATTTGGTTTTTTAATAAAAGTCAAAAGTTCAATCATGTTCTCCAAAAATAAGCAACGGTGAGACACGTAGTCACACCTTTGGCGACTACCTCCGCACAATTCTTCATATAGTAACGCTCTCCCTTTTTAACCCATAAGTTCCACATTGCCGTAATACGGTCAAGTACGCGTCGCACCGGATGGCGATATTACAATTACATTAGTTTTAATTTATTTCTGGTAATGACTGAAGTTTAAGCGGGAGGTTTATGGGCTGAATTTTTGCTGAATTGAAGCAGATTTTAAAAATAATGTGCGGCCTTCTCTGTAAAAATTCCATTCCACTTCCCTCTTATCTGCATATCCAACTCCTCCACTACGCCCATTCACCTTCACCTTCCTCCCACTGTAACCCCCGGCCCGTGTTTCCACCACCCACATCGCTCCCTTTCCTTGTGCCCTCAGACATGCCCACATCCTCCTTCAACATATCTTACCCTCTCCCTTAAACCCCACCCCACATATTTCCAGCCCATATCCTTCCGCGCTTCCAAGGCACAATCTTCCCCGAGGAACCCCTGACAGGATATCCCCTCAGCCCCCTTTTCCCCCTCCCTAACCCCTTCACACAACGAAACCCGTGGGCGGGAGGAAGTGGGTGTGTGGAATCAGTTCCCCTTGATAAATTCTGTCCCCCTCCTTCTCTCGCCCTCCCTCTTAATCTGAAAGGGGTAGATTGACGAAAGGACGAGAGGGAGATGGGGGAGGCGAGAGGTTTGGACGGGCGGGAATGAGGGGTTCGCAATGTGGTGGGGCCTGCACCCTCGTACTCCTATCCTGCCTCGTCATAAGACAAGACAGGGGTGATTTAGATTTCAGCGGTGGAGACAAGGAGAGTGAAGTATGGTTGAAATGAGGATCTGCTTAAGTAGTCTACAGATTAAATGATCAAGGTTATTGGTTGAGGTATTCCTTATGCCAAACTGCACCTCCGAGCCTGAGAGCTATGAAGGGGTTGAACGCACAGATGTCCCGCAGAACAAAGATCGACAACGACCATATAATGGCGATTCAAGTGTGGGCACCATTTGCGAAAATTTAATTAAAAAGCTCAAATTGTACCTATCATTTTCAAAGTAAACCTCAAAAGTGGAACCTATTGAAGTTTATGTTTGTTTATAAAGCTAAGGGACTTTCGCGTCATCATCGGCAAGACATTCGATCTTAATTTTACTGTAATGATATTGTCATATTATTGATTATCAAAGTGTTTCATCAATTTTTCTTTAAGGGGAAACAGTGAAAATTGAAAATGGTATGAAATCATTTTACCAATATTTTCCTCATGAAGAAATATTATTGCTTTGTATGCGAAATCATTATTTTAGCTGACGTGTAAGTCGCTTAAAAAATTCGTTTAGTATTTTTTATGCCACTTCCATAGAGCAATTGAGATTTTTTCAAATTTAAATACATGTAGGGTTAATAATATATCAAATGTCTTAAAAACAAAGACCACGTATTAAGAGACCTGATATTTATTGGTATGGTCCAAATAGATAGATGAGTAGGTCGAAAATATAATAAATCGATCTTCGGATAGCACCAGATGCGTTTATTTCCCAAGGAACCCAATTAATCACAAGCGTTCTCTCTCATCCCCTCTCCATCCACGAAATAGCCCGGATCCTCTCAGGGCGAAAATACGTTAACACACCGTAGATATTTGGTAAACACTGACATCTTTTGATTAGAATCTGTCTTCCAAATTTTGCAGGTTAAACCAGTATTGGCAGATATTCTCGTCAAATTACGCCGCGTGAGAAACTCAATCTTTTGAACCAGACGTTAGAATTTTCTCTCTATGTATGTATTTATCTGTTAAATAAAACTTAATAATGCACATAGTGTAAATGATGGGAGAAAATCGTCTGGAAAAATCACTTTTATAAAATTCGTTATTTCCAAAAGTATATATTTACCTTTAAAATTACTCCAAAATGAGAGCGCAGTATGGAGTTACTTCATCCATCACCGTACCTGAATTCGATGCCGCAGTAATGTCTGTCAAATTCAAGGAGTGTCTCGTATGTAAATGCTTGTGAATATTTTTTGATGCTCAGCATTTATAAAGTGAATTAACCTTTAAAACATATTTTCAACGCACAGGATACAAAATTTTTACAAAAGATTAATCAGATTCATGAAGATATTTTCAAATTATAAATATTTGTAATTACTTATTAGCCACAGAAATATACATTTATTTGAAAAGTACAAGAAAATATGTTTTTGACGTTCGTTCTGAGGGCAGCCTATGCATGGATAGTGATACTCGGCCAAAAGTGATAGAAAATGAGAACACGTGAATATAAAAATAACCTTTGAAGTCGAACTGATATAATTCGCCCGTTTTTTTGTTTTACAATAGTAAAAACAATTTGAGATACTGTTGTCTGTGTAAGCATGGTTTCTATCAATATTTTAATGGGAGGTAAACGAAAGGGATCACAAAATAGTCAATGTTAACATTTTAATCTATTTCCGCTGCATAAATGGTATTGATTTTGCATCTTCATTGTAGTCTGCAATCCGATCACGAGGTGTGTGGCAGGGGTTGTTAGATCGCTAGCCCTTAGCCGATAAATGAATAAATGTTTGAGGCAAGTGGTAAGCAGCAAGGTTCAGCGGCTGTAGTTTTTTCGTAGCTTAGTTTTGTTTTTGTTGTGATCGTGAATTGTGAGAGAGTTATTCAATCCATTGATATTCTAATCTTATTTGGATCAAAATTAGTGCTTTGTCTATTTACTGCCACACACCCTAGGGGTGGCTTGCAGGGTAGTAATATATCTAAATGTTTTCAGAATGGTCAACTCTACCGACAAAATGAAGCGCCTTAATAATTCCGTCGATGTACTACGTTAAATCAAGTGTCCTGTACCTTTCTTATAGCGATAACGTGCCCTGAACCCTTGTGCATGGAGGGGTTTCTACCCTAGCCTTCCATTAAAAGCGTCACCCTCGTTTTCTTACCGTAATATCTTACGGACACTTCTTTGCATTTTTTCTATTTCCTTCAGCAAATCCTTTTCCTATCTCCTTCAGCAAATCCTTTTCCTATGGGACCGAAACACCTGCTGCGTATTCTAGGTTCGATCTCACCAATGCAAAATCACACCTCTCAATAACGTTTTCATTACCAATGCCGACAACTTGTCGAACGAGTCCAAACAAATTATTATTTTCTTTTCTCTCGAAGATCTCTTCAAATCACTTTGTAACCTTAATCACGAGTGTTTACACTGCGTCTATCTTCTCTCTAACACTCCATATGGCCAAAAAACAATAAGAAAATTTACTTTATCTTTAATTAATGATATACTAGCTCTTTTTAGATCCATTTTTTTGACTCCTACGTAAAAAGCTGTAAATCTTCTTGAACTCATGGTTCATTATCATAAATATATGTTATCCTTAATCTTCAATATATTCAACCAGCTACAATCTTGATTTTGCAATGGTAATAATTATTTCGTAAGAGTAGTAATACCGTTTAAATGTTCGAAAAATAGTCCTGAAGCCATTAAAACCCAATCCAAAAAAATAACAAGATAACAATAGATTTAAAAATATATCCCCGAAGTAATTATCGAAAAAACCATTTCGATTTAACTGGCTATTGTGGTCGCAACAGACTAAATGTAAAACTCAGCATTAATTCTCTTTGGAAAAACGCCATGAAATGTCTTCTTCCATTTTCAAGTATTCCCTGTGAATTCACTTCCAACTACAGTGCTCCCTGAATGTTGTGAACTCTTTTTGAACCGTTACGCTACCTATACGCACAGTGATTTTAATTTAATTCAGGTTCGTCAAAATAAAATCCTTTCTGTTTGAGAGCGAACGCAGTCCGAGGCATGAGAGGCAAAGAGGCACGCTAAAGGACAAGGCGGACATTTCCGCACAAGAAGCAAAACAGACCCTCCAATCATTTAGCTTTGATTAAAGCCACCGAAGCTCCCGAAAATAATGCCTTTGCCCTTGTCAAAGAGTGTTTTTCTCTCGGCTCCTTCACTTACTTTCCGCTAAACAAACCGAGCCACCAAAGCGTCATGAGCAGAGTTCCGTGACGACGGTGGGCGTTGTGCACCCACCCTCTCCGCCTTTCAGCTCTCCCCCCACGCCCGCGCCCCCGACTCTCCCTCTTCCCTCACGGCCCCCCCTTGTTACGTATGCAACACAATTAACACGTCACCCCTAGCGCACAAGACTCCGTCCCCGCCCTCTCGCCCCTCCTTTCCACCCCTCCCCCCTCAGAACACACACACACACTACATCGCACCGATTTCCTTCCTGCCGCCTGCCCTGGACACTGTGGTCGGAAACTGCTGGTGGAGAGCGGAGGGTGGTAGCGGGATTGCCGTTGATTGAGAGGGAGAGTGTGCAATCTGGAAGGGGTGGAGGCGGGGAAGGTCGTAACGGAAGAACGGGTTTGTCGGAAATTCCGTTGAACAGCGCATAAAAATTTCATTAGTTTACGCGTGGAAAATTTCTTTAGTTTTCTCGTAGTTCGATTTTCCTGAGGAAGAGACGGATTTTATATAGTACCCGTTCATTTTAGAGAGAAGAATGAGATGGGAAGGCAAATTAATTTTTGACTATTGGATTCGGAATTCGGTTTTCGAATTGGATGATATCAACCGCAGATGGTGTTTATAAATTTTATGCCTGCGCAATAAAAAAAATGAATTTTTTAATAATTGGTTGAACACGATGACGGAGGCTGGAACAAAGCTAGGACATGCTATACATGCTACGACATAAGCTAACATGTTAAGGCATAAATAACGTAAGGTGTAAGACAAAATCTAAATTTTAGGGAGGGGAAAGGTTTGTGAGAGCAATATTACACAAGAAATGAATTCCAGGATAATGTTCTCATGAATAACTGAACAAAACAAAATATTTCGTACTTTTACGGCTTAATCAAAAAGATCAATCTAAATGTAGTTAAACTCAAGCACTCGGTATATGCATTTAACAGGGAGATGATAACTTCAACAAATTATAGCTAAGACTTTAAGAACACGTTTTATGACAGAAGTACGAATAACAATATTTATGTACACATAAATAATTATTATGGTGTGCATTCACCCCCAGCCATACACCCTGGCGGTGGCTTGCAGGGTACATACATTAAAATACATTAAAAAAATAAATAACATTCCAGGCAATAAGTAAATTATGAGAAACAAATTTGCACTTTTCCACAGATTTATTGTAGCGTACAACAAGTTACAGTTCATCGAACCATATTCAGGTACAAGTAAATGGTTCGATGAACTGGAACGCGTTGTACGTTGCAATAAATCTGTGGGACAGTGCAAATTTGTTTCTCGTAATGGCGAACATCCACTACATCTAGCCTGAATCTGTTGAATATATTGGAAACAGATAAATGATACATATCGGGCAAATTGAACAACTATTCACCGGTAAAAACCTTATATTGATATAATTCATAAGTTCCTGGTGTATGAAACCATTTCAATCGATTTCGCTGACTCTGGATGTAATTGTTTAGCAAATGTTAAGTACTTTTTGTTTATTTTTTGCAGAATTCGGACGGAGAGCAATGGGGGTGCGTGGTGCCCCAAGCAGCAGGTCACCAAAGAGCCGAAAGAATGGCTTGAAATCGACCTTCATTCCGTGCACGTTCTCACGGCAGCCGAAACCCAGGGTCGCTTCGGAAACGGACAGGGGCAGGAATACGCCGAAGCTTACCTCCTGGAATACTGGCGCCCTCGACTGGGGAAATGGGTGCGGTACAGAGACATTAAAGGAGAAGAGGTAAGTCCTAATAATCAACTCCACGTATTATATTGCTGACGCATAATATTTTGAGTACGTTTCCTACCCATTTCCATTATTAACCAGCCAGTACTAGAAGTTTTATTAGCAAAGTATAAGGTTTACGTAACGTTTTACGCATTGCACCTAAACTGTAAAATTTGAAGAGTCTGAATGGGTAAAACTTTAAAATGGAAAAGTTACCGAACTTTTAATATAGGATTAGATCATTTTCAAAGACCGATAATTTTGTATTCAATAGGGATCAGTTGACTATAATCTCCATACAATGATTGTGAATATGTGTGTGTGTGTGTGTACTTATATATAGATCTATAAATAACCATAAATATAATAATTAACCCGAAGGTCGGTTTAGTAGGTGATGGTGAAGTTCACTCAGTACCAAGCCCGACAGCGTGTGAAATTCACACATCACAGGGTACGGGGGGCCTTTTCTGGTTATGGTTTCCCAGGAAGATCTGGCACCTAAAAATCACATAGCTTGGGTGGAGCTGGAGGTGCCCAGAAATGCTAGCCCAGGAACCGAACGCGGGTCCTCCGGTCAGTAGTCCAACGCTCTACCCCTGGACAACCGCGACACACACACATACACGATTTATATATATATATATATATATATATATATATATATATATATATATATATATAAGTGAATTCATTTCCTTCTTTCTCTAGAGGAAGGTTATTTGGCCACCAAAAATGTGGAATACGTGTGAGTTTCTTTTGGATGTATTTCTCTGTGCTTCTGTTCGCTTGCGCTATCTCGCTTCTCCGCAAAAATTTTATATATTTATATAAAAGTTTATATCCATATATATATATATATATATATATATATATATATATATATATATATATATGTGTGTGTACATATATACATATACACACACATATATGTGTGTGTATATATGCATGTATTTATATACATACATATATATACACACACACACATACATACTTATCTGAATTTTAGATCCCTGAAGTATGAAACTCTTAACTACCTCTAGATTGAATACTTATTTTTTAACGCTACTCTGTTACATCTGTCGGTTTTACAGTCCCCTATTTGATAAATGCCTAGTGCTCGAAATCTTTCTGTAAGGTATAGGCATCCTTGCAATCCTAAGAAACTAATCCACGTTATCAACTAGATTCATATTTCATTGTTATGTACGGAGTGACAACGCTGATAAAATGCTGAAACGTAAATAGCCACAATGCGTTAGGCATTGGAATTATTTTAGGAAGTAACCACACCTTTTCTAACTTTGTTCTACGTGTTCTTCATTGTGTATGACATGACAAAATATTACAAAAAATGTGCCTGAGTGAGATAATGCAGAACAAATAGTGTTTCTTAATGTCCCTCTCTGTCTTATTTTGAGAAAAAATTAATTCTAACATTTGAGAGATAGCTTAAAATGACTGAAATCATATTTGAGTCGTAATGATTCAAACAAATTGGAATTATAAACTATCTCAAAACTTTTACTCTACCTGAAAATGAGGGCATTATATTTTTAATCACTTCAATTTTGGCTTCTTCGAACACTAGCTGTTGTATTCTCTCCGGCAAAATGGGCAGGGTAGATCTTACAAAAGCCGCACGATGTCACAATGTTTAGAACGCGCACATTTTGCCTTTAAATGTCCATTTAACTTAGTTTGAAATTCAATTAGTAAAAATTCGATATATTTCACCGTGTAGAAGATTTAAATTCTCGCGTGTTTTTAAAGAGAGCACCGTTGGCCACGCCGGTTACCGGGGTAACCCAGAAACGCGCACACACACAAACACGCAGCATGCGCGGGTAGACCGGTCGTCGCCGTCCTCCGCCGTTGACCGGCAGTAACGGCAGACAAGTAGTCTGCCAAGGGTGGATAAACGCTCCCTCGCGTACTCGTCTCTGTCACGCGATATACTTGGGGCGTCCTTTCCTTCAACAACCGACGCTATTGATTCGCTACCCTATAAGCCACCCTCATCCCCCATGCCTGGCCCCATCCTACCCCACCCCCCCACGCCGCGCCCTCCTCTCCTAAGCAAATTGGTTACCGGCCAAGCAGGTGGACGGGGGAGAAAGAAGAGTAGCGAGAGATGTGAGATAATAAGTCGGAAGATTGACAGTGGGTAAATTAAAGGCCACAGGGTACTGAAAAACTGCCCACCTAAGTAAAACAAATTGACGTAGGGTACATTTATAAAATCCATATGGAAGTAATTGTGCATGAAATGTAGATCATTCTCTGAAAAAGTTTAATGTATGTGTTCCACAAAGTTGTTTACACGTACCTATATTTAAATTCGCTCTCATCCCACGTAGAATTCGAGTTTGGCATGTGTTTTCCCTCTTATAGATGAATAAATTTTCCAAAAATCTCAAGGAATTACTAAAATTGATTTCAAAGCGAATGTCCCGTAGAGTACTCTATTTTAGTCGAGTTAGCAAGAAATCTCGTATCATCTAATTTTGAAACCCAAGCTTCATCCAGCAGCAGTATGGATTGAAAAAAATAGTGTTACATGTGTGATCATAAAGTAACCAAATACATTATGGTAGTTTATTGATTGACATAAATTATTTCAGTCTAGGAAGGACGGTTTGGGTATTTTTTATTGTTTGTCAATAGAATGCTCATCTCAATGATGATGGCAAAGAGAAAAACAGAGGATGAGGCATGACTGGTGAGTGTCAAACAAATGCAAAATAAATTAAGTAGTGAGCAAAGAGAGTATTGTAAGAAGTGTAGCGTCACACGAACGGCTGATTATACGAGAATACGAGACGGGTGGCGGGAAGATTGACGACATCTCCGGTTGGCACGTCCTCCATTCTCGTTCACCTCCACCGAACAGGGTCTTTGTGGTAACAGTCCCACGGGTCTACAGGAACTGCGCTTGGCGCAAATGGTAAACTCACTCCTCAAGGCATGTCAAGTCATGTCTTTCAATTGGCTGCCATTATGTATATGAAAATTCCGAATCGAACGAACAAGAGCATCGGCAAGAAAGTTGTGTCGTTTAGTCGAGGTTCTTGATGTTCATCTTGACATTAGTTATTAATTCTCCATTCACGAATCCAAAATTCTTCGAATCATTAACCAACGGTTTCACAAGGCCATATTCAGTTTTTCAGTCCTTAAACTCGTCTAAGTCATATCATTTTTCTAAGTTTGTATGAGTCGCTTTAGTCTCCCCATTGCTTAAACCAAATTAAATACTTAAAACGTCTATGTACAATTATCAATAAACGCAGCTGCCAATCGAACGCTTATAAATTACAAATTACGCATTTGGGCCACATCCACATAGATAGTCACTGGCTATTTATTTAATATCATGTCCGTCGTCACTTCAATTGTGATATTTACACTTAAGAGGTTTTCATTCAATTGAAACATATCCCTTCAATAACAATTATTATTTAATCTTCATTTGCATGAATTAACTATATTAGTTTGATTTCAGTTACCAACACACTTTATGGTCATCACTATCTTGTTTGCCTTTGAAATAGGAACATTAATGAACTCTGCAATGGCGGTAAATATTTGGGAATAATAGATCCACGTGAAAAATTAGAGCCGTAAATAATAGGTCGGTGAATTTGATCATCTCATAGACACACTGACCGTACACGAGGATCGAACTTGTATTAATCATTAAATACACACGTCCCGAGCATATAGCAATGGCGCTTACAACAAACACAGGAAGGAAAATGTCTAAAAAAAAGTCCCACCCCAACCATTACGACCCCTCATATTCCATTCCACACGACAACGGAATGAACTTAAACCCCACCCCCTCTGTTTTCCTCCCATTATTTGCGTCCCACCATCCTCCTGCCCCACCGCTGCCCCTTCTCTCCGGCACGCCTGCCCCCCGCCCTCCATGTCTCTCCACCGCCCCGCGGAGAAGCTGAAGCTCGCACGTCAATGTTTCACTCGCTCCAACCGCCCCGGTTGGAAACGGGGGGTAAAGAATCGAGCGAGGGGTGAGGGGACAACCGAATGGGCGAGAGAAGGGACAGGGATGGATGAAGTAATAGGAATAATTTGTCATCTTTATTTGGTCCCCTCTCCTAGTATGCAACTCCCACAACCTCTTCCACCACCGAAACCTCAAAAGCATCGCTCCTCTACACCAAACCTCCCCCCCTCACGATATGGTACGGAACGCAGTCTCCATCCCCCCCAGTTAACCCCCCCGTTCTCGCCTCCTCCTTTTCACCCCCACTCCTGTTCAAAAACGCCAAAACCCGGCCTAATACGGAGCAATTTGGCCTCCCCGTCCCCAGGCACCCAGCCCCCTCCACCCCGCCCCGCCACTTCCACCTTGTCGTATCCTCTCCAGCTCGCCATCCTTCCTCGTCCCACAGAATGCTTTCGATTATTTCCCTTCTATTTCTCATCCTCGCCCCACAATCCTGCCTCCTTCCTAACCCCCTCCACCCTCCCACTCCAAACCGTCTCCGTCGCTTTATTCCATTTCCGAGTCGTTGCCTAGCAGCGCTGCAGGTGGGCGGTTATAGGGCGGAGACCAATAACAAGTGCTACCCCGGCGTTGTTATGAAAATGAGATCCATATCGATGGCAAACATGAAAGATATATCGGACTGAAAGGGACAAATTTTGCTTAAAGGCTATGAACTCACATATTCAAAACTCAAAAGAATGCTCTTCTTCGTGTAATGATATACCAGATACGCACCTAAAAGTGTCGAAGGTGGTGTAATTTTAATATTTCAATGATAACAGTGATTATTTTTTGGCCGTTGCTCCTGCGATGCTTCATTTTACTAACCCCGTGGTAGGAGGTACACGAAATAATGATGTACCAAATCACGTAAACGATCCACCTCAGAAGCCAATTTTTGGATAAAAGGATCAAAATTTCTCTGTTTTACTGTCTTTTTTAGTTAGGAAGGATAAAATATTCTAGACTAAAAGTGAAAACTTTAATTATACGTTTGAACTTTTAATATATGTTTCAAACTCTTAAACTTTCATAAATTACCAATTTTCACTAGCTCTTTACAGATTCGGGGGAAAGATTTGTTAATAAAAACAATTAAACCATTGTTCTACCTAAAATATGCATTGAGGTTTCCTGAACACATTTTCCCACATTCCGAATAATTTCTCCAAGCTCGCGTTTAGGGAATACATTCAACGCCTTAATATGAACTCAAAACTATTAGCCTGTGCCATCCCAAATGTTATGTTCAACATTTTCCTTGAAAATAGACGACCTTATTGTATTTTGGCTACGATACATCTACTGGCAGATAGTGGCGGGTATTTTTTCAACGTGTGGCAGTGGCGCCTTAAAAAAAAGCATTTAAAAACAGTGAGAGATCTGATAACTATTTTTGTTAAAACATACAAAAAACGGTGAAGCACCCTTTTGTTTTTATCGTTAAAATACAAAACAATTGCGTTACTGATAAGGAATTTGAAACCATTGTATTTATGGATAAAGAATTATGTATTCTTATTCTGCTCGCCATTATTCGTATCACGCAATAAATATAAAATACAACGCTCATATGAAGATGTTGAATGTATTTTTACTCTTCTGAATGTGGTAACCATAGATACCCTGAGGTTATAACCGGCTCATTTTACTTAATAGAGCGGATGCCGAATACATTCCAACCCGGAATTAAAGTTATTTAAAAAAATTACTTATTGAAGAATAAATTGTAGAAGGAGATAGAGACAATGACTCCATTTTATTTTTGTAGAGTATCAGATAAAATCTTTTAACACTCCCGAGTAATGCAATAGGCTACCGTCAATTATCGTAGTCCATATCATTCGTCACAAAAACAAAAACCGTGTGGAGACATTAATATACTAGCCAGATGATGTTTAGGAATAAATAAGCAGTGGTTAGGCATATTACTTTCACATAGCATTTATCATACCATCATACTATGTGAAATATGAGCCCAGAAAATAAAAATATCGAAAGAAACACGTCGTGGAAACATCAGGACATTTGATGGACAGTCATTACAATACTACATACCGTATAGATGATGAAATTAACTATGTTACATCTCTTAGAATGGAACTGATATGCATACAATCTATGCTCACTCTGAGGAGAAAGTGGAATTGAGTTTTCATTCGCTTGGCATAAACCTTTGGGTGAGAGAGCGAAGGATGAGATTTACGGAGTGGAAGAGGGAAGCAACCGAGTAGCAATCAATACGAAGTCTGAGAAAGGAATATACCTTGGAAGGAGAATTGGAGAGGCACCAGGAGGGACGCGGGGGGACAGGATGCAAGCAAGGTGGGGGTTGGAATCATGGGACGGAGGCTAGAGGTCGAGGAAATCGAAAACAATGGTTTAACCATTTGTCTCCCCTCCATCCGCTCTCCCCAGAGGGTCTCCCCCCACCAAGGCCCTCCGAGATCTTGGGGGATTTCATCTGCTGCGGGGGAGACCACAGGTTTGGGGATGCTAGACGATCATGATTTATGACCTTTGCCTGGTGATGGGGATGAAGAAAGTGGAGGCAGATAAAGTGATAGCGGGCGGGGGTGGTGGATGATGGCGTCCGGAGCGGTCCAAGAGCTAGGTAATCCCCGTGCCATTCCCGTGGGAGTCCAGGGTTAATGTACCGCGAGGACATGAGATCAAGGGAGTGAAATTGTCTCCCTGCTTACCTTTGGTGGAGAGCGAAGAAGGACGCGGGGCCCTAGTGCGGCGACGCTTGGCGGAGGGTGGCGCAGGTGGTGATTGATTTACTTGCCCCCAGGTCACGTGGAATGTTGGGCCTGACCGAGCATGAAATAGAAGAGGAATGACAAATTATGGATTTTGGCCGAATGTCTAAGAAAACTGTTTGGAGAAAAAAATTGAAAGCTCACCGTGAAAAGGTTAAAATGTTAATAAAAGCATTATCATTAAAATACCCCAGCATAGGCTGTTAGATTTTTAATTGTTCATGTGCTTAGTAGCTCGAGCATGGAGACTGATAATTTATGGCGAGGTCAATTATTTAAGCACATTTTCTAAGACCAGAAGTGACCATTGTTTTTAAGCAAACTGTCTTCTACTGACTCATATGTTTTACTGTTTCAGGCTTCACTTCGTGGAAGTATTCAAGATTCACACTAAAAAGACTTAGTACTTTTCCATAGATTTGTCTCCCTTGTGTTTTCCACAGATTTGTGGAAAAGTACGAAGTCTTTTTAGTATGGATTCTACTTACCCAGATTTTTAATGGAAAGCGGAAGTAAATTAATAGCTTTGTACTCGCGTTTTCTTTAAAGAGATCTTATGCTAGCTTAATATATTTTCATTTACGATCGCATCAGGCAAGTGCTTTATCTATACCCTACAACAAAAAATTCAGGAAAATTGGGAAAATAAATACAAATAAAGGGTTATATATTCTATGAATATACAACAGCGTACTGCAGTTACATCAAAGGAAAGTATTATTATCCAAAAGCATTTCCCGTTGTATAAATTCTTTTAGTACATTTTTCAATGCGCAAATATTGTCTTATTAATAGAAGAATGAAATGAAAGACATTGTTAGTCGCTAGCCATGAGAATGAATCACGCATGATAGCCAAAAAGCAAATGATTTAAGTGCATTCAGCACCGTATGAAGAGTGGCATGGGATTAATGACACTATAAGATATCCTTCAGTGATTACTTTTTCTCCGATGGGTAAATATATATTCACATGTATACGTAGCTACCCATGCTATATGCAGTGTAGTTAATTTAAAACCTCGAAAACAATCAATCAGCAATGAGTGATACATCCACGAGACTGTAGCCATGCTTTCGTGGAACTTCATTTTCCTCCCTTTCCCTTTGGAAAGAAATAGGAAATGTCGATCAAAGAGAAAGAGAGCGAGATAGAAGGGGGGAGGATTGAGAGAGGAGGGCGGGAGAGGCGCGTGGGTTTGGGATAATGTGATTTGGGGTGCGGTGGGAGGGGTAGAGAGGAGGGAGAATGGGAGGGAAGCAGGCTGCCGACCGGCTCCAAATATATATCGATCATTTATTCCACCTACTTCGGAACTATAAACCCTGCTCCCCATTTCATACCGCAGCCGCTAGACGATCAGAACTCTGGATGCAACATCCCCTCCACCAACGATTCCAAACCTAGGACCCTGCCGCCACCCACCATCGACCTCAAACACTCCCACGACCATATTTTCAACTAGACCACCCCCCTTTTTCATCCCCTCCACAAACATCGACCTCGTTCCCCTCCCGACCTTTCCTCGATTTTCACGCCCCGATCTGTTTGCGATTACTTTGTTTACCAATTTAGCACTTGTCAATCCGACAAAATGCCCAACGGGTCTGATTAAATACTTGTCGAGGAACCTGTCGGGAGCAGACACTCGTCGGAATCATACCTGTAAATGGTCATTCTCGAAGTTACTGGATTTATTTGCATGTAATTTAAGCAAACATTGTCGAGCAATGAAATTCTGTTGATCAAGCTCTATTTCAGTTCAATTTTGCTTGGCATTCGTAATTTTTGTTGACAATTGAGGAACCCAGGGGCGGAATAAAATATATTTTAATGACTTGATTATCACTATAATTATTTATGATTTTTGCTCATAAAAAACGATTTTATAAGACGGTAGGGATCGTTTCCAATATCATGTTGTGGTAAATAAAAGATAGTGAAAAGCTGTGATTATTTTCACCGCAAGCATTATTTTAATCTTAACGCAATAATAAGTAGCTGCGTTCTCGGTTTGGATTGAATGTAAATTTTATCAATTAAATTCATGGTAATATTTAAATGGGTTGCCTATTAATGATTAACCCAATTAAATCCCTTACTTACAATTTTCTGAAAAAAATATTTTTATTATTTAAGTAAATAGTTTTCATTTAACTTTTCGTAATTGTTTGAAAATAGTTTTATTTCTCCAGTTCGTATGAATTATTTTTAAACCAGAGATATTTTACAATGATGTTTTAAAACAATCGCTGACCAAATTTTCATTATTCGCCTATCATCCAATTTCCTTACTGAATCCTAACACACGTTGATATATTATTCATAAATATTAAATACGTATCTAGAATCTAACAGATTTGAAGGCATTGAAAATCCAAAATTTAGCCTATGCTTATTGAATACCAATAAATTAGCTTTTCCTGGAAAATCAAAGCAATATTATCGCAGGAATTGATTCGTTTATCATGACGCTTTCCTCCAATGTAACTCGCACGACCTTTCACAAACAGGTTGCCAGTGACGATGCTTAAATTGATGGAATACGCAGTGAGAATCAAACAACGCGGAGTGGGAGGGAGTTGTTGTTCAATCAGCAAGGGATCAACCAGCCTTTCCGCTTGGAGTATTTGCTTTGCCTCTGACCGGCACTTGCAACCCCTTCGCTGGCGGTATTCAACGTGGGGCTGCTAATTCTCCTACCGATTCCAACTTCCAACCCTTCTCCCTAGGGTTTTCCTCACCCATAGACAGTTTTGCTCAGATTTTTGGTTACTTTGATAGCGAATTTTACCGCTCGGCCAAAAAATGTCGGAATAATTGAAAAATATGCTATCAATCTACACACACTTGGACACAGCATAGTTTGAGTTAATTTTTAATAGATATTTGCCAAAAAAAATTGAAGAATTAATATTAGCTAAAATTTTATTATATGTAACAATATATTTCCATTAGATTAAATTGACAAAATACAAGTCCAGAGGATTTTCTCATTAACAATAATGCGTACCAAAGCATATTTCATGCAAGCAGAAATCCTTTAAGTACTAAGGTGCAGTTTGTCAATATAAACACCATGCATGCATGTTGTTTATATTGGCAAAGTTATCATGCATGCATGCATGATAACTTTATAACTTAGCATAATTTTTGTCAATTTACCCATGACTAAAAAGCAATTAACACACTAAGTGTAATCTGGCTCTTATTAACAAGGTCCTGGTGATTCACTATAATTAGCTACTAATATGCACTGTCGTGACACTTAAAGCATTGGTAGGTTGATATGATCTTAATGACTACGAGAATAATGGGATCAGAGTTGAGGCGAGACATATTTGAAAGATAAAATGGCATATTCCTAATAACTAATGAAGGCAGAGAATCATGCTCAGACAGGAGTCAATTTTCAATTGAACCCAACTTTCTTCCGAATTAGACTCGAGGATAAACCCTTAAGAAACAGCGACGCCCTGGGAGGTAAACTCTAGAGGGGATAGAATAAATCGATAAGAACCCAAGAGGGCCACTAAACTACCCAAAACTCTGCCTTCAAACTCCTCGAGCCTCACTCTCCCCTCTATGGCCCATCGCACCCTTTCTGCCTCTGCCAATCTAACCTCTCCTTCTATCTCTACCCCTCTCCCTCCCTTTCTATCTCTACCTCCCTCCCTCCTCTCTCTCCTCTGTCCATTAAAACGCTACCATAAAGGGCACACGTGGAGTCCTGCAAATAAGGCTTCCTCCACGCCATCTCCTCTATCCAGACCCTGCTGCCTTTCATCCCCCTCTCGTGCCTCTAACCCTTTTCTCTCTCTCTCATCCCCGGCCCCACCCCCACTCGACACATCACTCTTAAAAGGGGGACTTCTTTCGACGTCGCGGCGGGCTCGTCGCCTGCGACCCGGCACGAAACCGCACAAACTCCCGGCAACGCAGGGAAACTCAAACTCACGCAAACTTAAAGATCGGTCTTGGTGAACAAACGCGAAAACATTGGAACAGGGCGAGAGGTGGAGGACCATGGGGGTGGTGACAGAGAGAGAGAATGAGAGAGGCTTGAATGAAGAGTCGCAAGGGGAGGTAGGGTGGAAGAAGGAGCAGGGGAGGAAGGGTGGAAGAAGGGTCAGGAGAGGAAAGGGAGAGCATTTCGGAGTTGGCGGCGAATTAAAGCAATGACAACATTGGGCTCCCATTAAGGTCGCTTATTCCGTCGGAGAGAACTTGACTGTCATTTCTCCCTCAGGGAGAACCAGCCTAGCACCCAACACACCCCTGAACCCATCCCTTTCCATAACGGTCCTTCTGCTGTGCCCCCTAACCCCCTTGTCGGTGTGTGCCCAAATATTACTACCCTATGATCTCCAGACCCTCACCAATTTAGATATCCCCCTAACCACCCCTACCCGCTCACCCCCTCTTACCTTTGCACACCTGAGTCGATCATTCCCATCTCGGGTCTTTGGTTGAATTCATCCGACCGCTACAACCACAGTAGCAAATTGTCACGTTTCCCCTTTTCATTCATCCGAGCGTAAGGAAGAGTTCCCAATATTCTCTATCGCAATGTTAATTTAGAATTCTTCGTAAATATAGCGAATTTCTTGTTTTTGAACCTCAATTTCCAGGTCATTTTATTACAATGCTTCTTGACTCCTAAATTGAAATTGAATGAACTCCTACTAAAATTGAATTTCCATACGGTATCTTAATACCGTAGAAAATTTTCTTTCTTTCAGGTATACCTTGTATCTAGGCCATCGCCAAATAACACGTATTCAATCAAATTTAAAAGAAACATTTATAGGAACTGGCCTTCATAAATAAAGGACATCTGGCAACAATATGATAAAAATGAGTCATCAATATGAGTTACCAATCCGAGGAATGATTTCTAATGAATGAGCCCTACACGTTATCCTCTTTCCTACCCATTTTATGCCTTCATGTCCTCATAGGTCCTTACTCGAGCATATAGCTCATTCTTGAGCATCCTCTGCAATTCTCCCCCTCTTACATTTTTCTTTGATTATGGTTTTTTCCGAGTACTCAATTACTTTTCCTTTCTTTCTTGCAAATATCTTCCAGCAACTTGTCCCTTCGCTCACTCTTTAAAGTATTGCTTCATTGGCTACCCATTGGTTTTATTTTTATCATTTTTCGGTAGGCCCACATTTTCCTTACCTCCAATCTAACATATATATATATATATTCGTGCATATATATATATATATATATATATATATATATATATATATATATATATGCACGAAATATGTATTCATCAACATGGAAATAGAGGGATAAGGAAGAGGACTTACACTACATATTTTACGTTATTTTTTGTTTCCTCCAGTTGAAAACCTACTTCGTCTTTCTTTTTAAATTATTTTACTCCCGAGGATCGGGATGGTGCGGTGTCTAACGTACAGGCTTCCCACCGTTAGGACCAGGGTTCTAATCCCGGAGGCGGCAGATATTTTTCAGTGGTATCCCGATCCCTACTTGAGGTGCTTTGTGGAGAGCACTTTGAGTGACTACGACGTCCGTCGGATGGGACGTTAAACCATGGACCCCTTAGCGCCTTTCGACTAGAGTAGACCGTGTTTCTCTCCACCCATTCCTTTCCCATCCATCCCTTATGGCGCCAATGGCCTTAACTGTCTGTCGCCCCCCCTAAGACTACTACTACTATGATTTTATTCTTTTAGTTTTTTCCACTGTTAGCGATCCTGTAGCCTAAAGAGATGAACATTTTCACTGTTACGACGTGTCTTTCCTTAGTATTACATGATGTTATGCCACTGCGGAACAATACCGTAGTTTTAGTTTTAGGATTGTACTTTTTTATCTCCTTAGTATTGGCTAGCGTCCTTCCAGGTAAGCTATTCTTTCTTTTCTGGAAGTATAGCTATGCCGTTCGCAAATCGAAATATACTTATCCTTTCTTCTTGAATTCGTGCTCTTTACCTTTTCCCTAATCATCTTCATTGCCTTCTCAATATATTAATTAAACTACAATTACGATAATGGGTACCATGACTTACTCCTTTCTCTATTTTGACCCTTCCCTGCTTTCACCACGTCTAATTACTGCTGTCTATTCTCTATAAAAATCATTTCGCAACAAAAATATATTTGACCGACGCAAAAAGGACAATCCTTCGACACTTATAATTTTTTAGTTTCCAACTTAAAAAAAATCAAAAATTCTGCCGGGAATGATTCAGCAGTTACTTTAACGGAGTTGCCCGTTGGGTGATTTTAGTGCTGTGGAATTCTCAGAGACAGAGGAGAGATTTTGTCAGGTTATTCGACACATATTTTTCTATTAAGTATTAATGAAACACTTATTGATACGTTCCGCTATATTTTTCGACCTATTTAATTTGAAATTTCCTTGATCCAGGAAAATGATCAAGAACAAGAAATATGTTTAGGAACTTTCGAAGGCTGTTTGTTTTCAGCGTTCACTAGTAATGAGTACTAAAACTAGATATTAAAGCTTTTAAACTAATTTTTACACCCTATAGTCGAACCTCTATTGCGCTGTATACGAGCATCTGTCGAGGGCTCCAGTACCACTTCACTTATTCAATTATTGGTCAGGTTTACCGGATGGGTTACGCGCACGCCTGCTAATCCAAAGAACACGGGTTTAGAGTTTCACCTCGAGAATGAGTGTAGAGTAAACTCTTGTTGGTTCGGCCCCTGGGAAATCGGACGATGAGCGTAAACCTCATCGACAATTGCTACGCCGCGTTGACAATTGCTAGGGAGTATGAAATTAACGAGTATACGACAAAATCACGCTAATGCATCAAGCGCTAAAATTGTTCCTTCAACTTTCATTGGAGTATGACGCGCTGCAGGCCTTTTATCGCTCAAAATCTCCAAACAAGTTCCCTGAACTCCCATTTATATTATTTACACTCTACCTTCAACATTCAATGAATGAATTGAACTTCTCCGTCCCATTCATCTGACAGACACCCCCCTTCACTTCTCTCCCTGTCCTTCGTTCCAGGCCGTATCCTATTATCTTTTCGTCGGATGTTCCCTCCTCACAATCCTCTACCTTACTCCTCCCTCATTTCTCACCCACTTTCTTACCTTAAAATCTCCAATCCCCCCTTTCCCTTCCTCCCGCTCGCTACTCCTCTCAAAGCTTTTCTCATTTGCCCCTCTTTTCCCTTTCCTACTTAACCCACTCCCTCCTCCCCTCGTACCCATTCACCCCGCGCGCCAATCCATCTTTCAAGGCGCATCTAGTTTCTCTTCATGCCACTCTCACGCCCCATTGTTTCAGCGGCACCTTCCCCTCCTCCCCAAAACCCCCCAACCCAACCCCCCGCAACCCATCCTCCCCGGCACGCTCCTCCCCGAATCGTCGCCCTCTACCTCCACTCCCTCCAACCTTCGCCCGCTCTCTATACGGAGAGTACCATCATTCGTCAATCTCCCTCCCTCAGTCCCAGTTTGCGCCCTTCCTTAGTCTTCTATGCATCACGCCTCCACATGCTCAATCTTACTCACCTCCGTCGTAGAATATCACTCCGAGCCACCCGTAACAAATCACCGCATACCCTGAGAAGGTATTTCACGCATGGCCTGCATTCGATTTTGGTGTAGAAAATGAAGTTGGGAAGGAAGGCGTAAGTGTTTCTTCGAAATCAAGCTAATGTCCATCGTTAATCCAGGATCAGGTTGTCAATAAATTCCTTAACGAATGTAGGTGTGATTCATAGATGGATTAATTCCCTTCCATTACCTTCTCTCAGTTGAATTAAAGTGACGTTTTTAATATGTTCACACTCTTAAAGATGCCCTCCTGAACAATTTAGGGAGAAAATCATCATGGGAAAAAGTTTTTATGCACTCATTTAATGCGAATCTCGAAGTGATATCCCCTGAGGCGATACTTGGACCAATAGGATGTCGAAAAATATTGTCTAGTCTATCAATGAGATTACATGGCGTCCGTTTTTAATCTATCGGGCAATAAATGGCAACATTTTAAAGATTCACGCGGTAGCTATTTTCCTTATCCTTTGTCATTGCATATGGTGAAAAAATCCCGAGTGAACCTATAATGTAGTCTAAAGATTCGTCGAGATCAGAAGGGCAACCGAGGGATTTTGTGGTCATAGGCCGGCTAGTCTCTCAGAAGTGTAAATTGGAGTCATATCGTTTTGCTCTAAGCCGTAGGTTTTCTGGCGGCGACACGGCGTGGGGTTTACTAATTCAGAATCCAAAGAGAAAGGCATGGAAGAAGGAATTACGAAAATGACGTCGGTTTAACTGAGGTTAAAGTGACATCGCGTAGGTGAATAGCGAGTTATGGAGCACACTGAATTTTTGCGCCCCGAAACGAAGCACTGTAAAAAAGGAAAGAAGAGATTGTTTTGTTGGTATTTTTGTTCTGGTCAGTTTACTTTACTCAAAAGATTTTCTTATTTCATTTTACGAATAAGTAAGCAGTAATTATGTCAATCCTGGGCAAAGGAAGAATTGTAAATCCTGAATATCTACAGTTCTCCTGCTGTTAGGGAGGTAGTAGGTCAGCGCATGCCATTTTTGCTTCAAATATACATGTGTAACAGAATAAACAGTTCATAAGGGTGTAATTCGGTAATTAGGTACTAGAGGTACTCTTTTCTTTGGGTGGAATCAAGTTCATTGGTTCCACTTATTCAATATAATGCTTTCACTATACCTAAAAATAACTAAAACAATATTAAAAATTTAAATGAGAAGACACATTTCTTGATTAATCATCAAACAATTAATGTCAATCAGACTAATATAATAGGATTTTAATTGAAGACAGCAATAATTGGGGTTTCTGATTTAAAAATTTTTGAAATCATCAATAGATAAGCACTAGGAGTACAGACTAAAAGTATTCATTACCTGCGTCTTATTAATATTTTCTCCTAACCGTGGAAAGTGTAAACAACATAGAGCAGCTATCAACGATGGTCCAATCGTCATTTAGAGCTCATATTTAGCTTCCCGACTTTTCCAAATATATACCTATTTCTCTGAACTACAATCGTTTAAATTTCAATCCATAAAAAAATTCAGATTCAATATTTTCAAACTCAACGAATACGAGAAATATCTAGAACTATATGCCAAAAATCATTCATACCTCTCCGAAAATGTATTTATCCAACGAGATATCCAAAATTATGTTCAAGGCCAAGGCGATAGCCGACCGCAACAAGGTTATGCTGTATGAATTCTGAGACGCATTAGCATTGATCACATGTTGTTCCATTAATTCTACTTATTGCCGGCATTTCTAGACATCTTGGAGCAAATGCCAAGTTTTTAGAGAGAAAAAGATGTTTGCCCACCAGCGCATGTGTGCAGCTGTACTTCCGAGAGAGACGAGAACGCGAGAATTCAAGGAAGAACTCGGCAGGGCGTGCATTTGTGTAATTCTGGCCAATACTTTTTTTCTCATACAGACACGGGGACTGAAACAGAATTCATGGTGAGCCAATTGCTCACATTTATATGGAAAACAAAGCAGTGGTAGGTAGATCGCGTGAAACGGCAGAAACGAAAGATGACAGGGGAAATTGCATCTTTGAGTAGGGTCAAAGGGACAGAAATTCATATGTCCCGTTAAATATTTATGAGCTCGCATGCGAGGAATTTTACGAGCATCATGATTTTAGGAGTAATGAAATGCCTGCAGAGGGAATTATATTTCGATGCGGACTTTATTAACATCATCAAGTTTTCAGAAAGTCGACCATTCTTTACGATTCATACGAATTCCATCAGTATTATGTAACACTAAAACACATTTTGTTGTGAGTTCAACGAAATAAGAGTGCAACTATACGTATTTTGCAGAAAAACTCGAAGTTCTGGCTTATATATACTAATACATTTGTTATAGAATCGTTACGTTATGGCAACCATGATATCACACTTTGGCATTTATTACAAACCCCCACCGTAGTAAAACACCGGAGAATTGAAACAATCAGAAGCATCTTATCTGGCGGTAAAGAGCACGGCAAAATCATTCGATGATAGTTGAGGAGAAAAGGTGGAGAAAGAAATGAAAAGTAGAAAAAAGGAAGGCGCCTGAGCGAATAAAAACGTCTAAGGGAAATGGGATTCTGTAAAGACAGGAATTGATAGGCGAATCGTGTCATATTTTTCACTTTGCAATGTATGTATATATATATATATATATATATATATATATATATATATATATATACACACACATATATATATGTATATATATACATACATATATTTATACATATATATATATATATATATATGTACATACATATATTTATACATATATATATATATATATATATATATATATATATATATATATATATACATGCACATTCAAGAGAGACAGGAGACTGAGTTTGTGTACGTGCGTGATAGTGAAGATAATAGAGGCGGGAAGGTGGAAAGGTGAAGGAGTGAGGGAGTTCGAATAGAGGAAGATAACGTTTTTCAAGAGAAGAATACTGGTGGACTGCGTTCAGACTTTCATTTCCTTCTCAAGCGGAGGAAACCAATCCCTAGAAATAATAAACGGACGTGAAAGTGAGGTTGATACATGATAAAAGTCGGCTAAGCAGGAAGCGAGCTTGAGCTTTATTTTACACTAACAGATAACCAACGAATATGTATAGAAATTAAACTTAAGTACAAAGAATTGTTAGAATATGTAAACAAGTAAATTTCATATGTTTCGCTTTATTAAATGTTGATATATCAGCTTTGCAACTTATACTATCATTTATCATATTGCCTTGTGTGTCCAGCGGTAGATTTCGTTAGAGATATACAGGGTCACACCCAAAAGTGGTAGGACTGATTTTTTTACAAGAATTTTATTGACGATATACTTACATCGACTTAATAATCTTCAAAGTATGCTCCTTTAGCTGCTACACACCTAGTGTAACGTTGCTCCCATTCCCTGTACGCCCGCTAGATATTTTCTTTGGGGATGCCGTTGATGACCCTCGTCGAAGCCTCTTGAACGGCCTTTATCGAGTCAAAACGTCGTACCTTGAGCTGTCTTTTCTCAGGGGGAAGAAGTCCGGTGGTGCCAGATCGGGATAATAGGGCGGGTGCGGCAACGTGGCAACGCCGTATTTGGTCAGGAGCTGTCAGACGACTAGCGCGCCATGGCAGAATTTTCGGCACCATCTTGGCGCACACCTTGCGCATGGCCATATCCTGTGAAATAATGCGTTGGACGTTGGATGCAGACAGACCCAACTGGTCTGCAATTTCTTCACTGGTTAAGCGTCGGTCTGTGTTCAGCAGTGTCCTCACTCTGTCCACATTCGTGTCGAGTTCCAGTATCCGCTTCATGACGGAGCGTAACGAGGTCACGTTATAGAGGTTTCACAGACGAAAGATCCACCCTCCGCAGAGTCAGGGAGCCAACTGTCACCGGCCTCTAGCCTTTCTCTGACTCCCCTCCTTCGAACCCAGCCATAAAAGCTGCCACCCGTCCGTTCGCTTATCTTTGAAAAAGTAAGTCTTACTACGTTTAAGACAGACCTTGTGGGTGTATATACATATATAATATATTTATATATATATATACACAATATATATAATATATATAATATATATATATATATATATAATATATATAATATATATATATATATATACATACATACATACGAGGGTCATCCGGAAAGTAGTACCCGTTCGTGAAATAAAAAGACAAAAGTAAATATTAACAAACATAAAAAATTTTATTTGAAAGAGGATACTTTAAACTACTTCTCAACATAATCTCCAAGCAAATTAAGGCATTTGTCATAACGTGTGACAAGTTTCTGTATTCCTGCTGCATAGTCCTTCGCCGCCAGCTCATTGAGATACGCGAGGGACCCATCTTGCACAAATTTTTGCATAATGCAGATGGTGTTTAACAATTTCATGAACAATTGTTCGAGAAACATTGGGAAAATGCTCACAGATGTCATCAATTGTGACGCGCCGATCGTTCCTCACGAATTCGTCAACTGAGCTCACCAGTTGGTCTGTAATGGCAGACGGTCTCCCCGAACGCTCATCGTCGTGTGTGTTCCCCCTCCCCATGTTGAAGTTGCGACACCACCGCCGAACAGACGACTCGTCCATTACATTGTCTCCATACACCTCCTTTAATTGGCGATGAATATCACATGGGCGAACGTTTCTTGCATTGAGGAATTTAATCACTGCCCTCACTTCACAACTGGCGGCGTTCTCAATTTTTTTAAACATTGTAAACAATCACAGAAACAACACAGGCAATGCTAGCGTCACGCAACTTGGCTCAGAGAAGGCAGACAAGCCACTGAAGCTATCTGACCTCGTCCAGCGGCTACTCGCGTCGTCAGCACTTCATGCGGCACGAACGGGTACTACTTTCCGGATGACCCTCGTATGTATGTGTATATATATATATATATAACGATAGTCCGGAAAAACTCATACGAGCGGCACAATAATGGGCTGACACAACATAACACAAATTATATTCTTTTCTATTTGTGTTATGTTGTGTCAGCCCATTATATATATATATATATATATATATATATATATATATATATATATATATATATATATATATATATATATATGTGTGTGTGTGTGTGTGTGTGTGTGTGTATAAACCATAAACACAGTAATCAACCCGAAGATCGGTTTAGTAGGCGATGCTAGAGTTCCCAGTGCTGGGCGAAGGATGAAAATCACACATGGTAGGGGAGAAAGTTCCTTTCCCTGTACCGGTTATGGTTCCCAGGAGGATCTGGTACCCGTAAAATCACACAGCTTGGGTGGGCCTGCAGGTTCCCAGAGGCGCTTGCTTCCTTGGGAATCGAATCCGGACCCTCAGGTCAGTAGTCCTACCCCTGGCCTACCGCGACTTGTGTGTATACATATATATATATATATATATATATATATATATATATATATATATATATATATATATATATATATATATATATATATATATACATACATATACATATACATAACGGCTCAATAATACACAAAATTCAACAGGTAACGCATAACACATCTCACATTGTAGATTGTTTGAGCTTTCGCCCTTCTCCGAGGCCTTCTTCTTGTAAGACTCAGTCTTATATACACATGAGGTGCGGCATTATAATTTCCTTTTTTAAAGGGGCTTAAAAAAGCAAATTTTGTAGCCGCAAGCTTTATATAAATGCATGTGCTCTAATATATATTATAAACATATATTTTGCACATATTTATTTATTTATAGATGATATTGACTTCACAATTATATTATTAATTTATACTAGTCCACCTACCCTCAATATGTCGATATTTCCAAAATTACACAGCCTTAGATTGTTTTACAAAGAAATGGAGGTTCATCAAAAACACGTTACTAGTTCGCAAAAGCACGTCCCCGAAACAGTATTGCAACACTAGAATTTTTAATGTGCCTAAATGAAACGGATTTTGTGAGTATATACCATCGGGAAAAGAGGAAATAAAAAAAGCAAGGGATCTAAGAACCGAGGGAAGTGACGATGAGCTTCACGGAGTGAGCGGACCAAGGTTGGTCGGGGCGGTCTGTGCTCTTTGTCAAGGCGTGACGGAGTGTTATGGCAGAGATAGCGAGTGAGAACGCGGGGACGAGTCGGGGAACGGATTATATACGAATTTTTCCACTCTCTCGTTCTTCCGTTATTGGTTTGATGGCTAGAGATGGGAAGCGGAGTGAGGCGTGAGAGGAGGGTGGGCGGAGTAATGCGCGCTCTGAGGTTCTTGCGGCTGACTAGGCGTCTGTGCGAAAGAAGAAAATTCGTCGGTGACGTGGAGGGTGAAGGAGAAAGCGGACTTCGACCGTATACTCCGAAGGAAAAATAAAAATACATTTCGAGGGAGTGGGAAAGAAATAGGGTCGAGAAGGATTGAGGGAGATGGAGAAATGTGAGGATGGGAGAAGTGCCTCCGGAGTGCGAAACGTATGCTGGCGAGAGCAAGGGAAATTTTTCATGACTGGGTCACGATGTAAAGTATAAAATATTGCCAGTCAAAACATACCAACTAAATAATCAATTAATTATTACCAAATGACAATATAATTTTATTCTTTTCATGTAGAGGAGGGAGAATCAATATACTTTTGATGATGATTTCGCCACATTTTTCACGAAGGAATACCTAACCAGGCAAAAGAAACTGTAGTAATACTTATGTATGTTTAAAATATAAATCAAAAGCATAGAGTCAACAGTGGCTCAGAACTGACTGATGTTATCATAATAAATTATTTTAGGCAAATATTATATTCAATGTGGTCTCTGGCTTTTTACTATGCATATAAATCGTAATTAGATGAAAAAATGAAGATGAAACCAGTCTCCTAGGCAAGCAATAAATGGAAGCAGTTCTTTTGATCCATAGGTATGGAGTTCAATTTTACCTAGATGGATTTTCTATCACCCAAAGCGTGGATGCTTGTAATTACCCTAGTTACCAAAAGATTCACAGAATGAAACTTTTCCAGGAACACGAAAGTCCTGAAACCCTTGGTGAAAGGAATCTGAGAGGGAAGTCGAAGAGAGGAAGACTACGAATTCAATACGTGTATATATATATATATATATATATATATGCACGTATGGTTTCCCAGGAAGATCTGATACCCGAAAAATCACATAGCCTAGGTGGAGCTGCAGGTGCCCAGAGATTTGCCCGGGAATCAAAGCCGGGACCCTCAGGTCGGTAGTCCAACGCTGTACCATTGGACTACCGCGACCCACAGTTGTTGATTTATGCAAAACATGTCTAGGCCGCTTAAGCCTTTTTTTACTTTCGGGATAATTAGTGGGAAATATCTGATGAGGCTGAATAAAATCACGATAGCGAAGTGTTCGACCTGGTGCCCTATCAAATAGTGGGAAAGAGAGACTCGATATGTCAATCTTGCGGTACTTAGGTTACTAAGAAATGATGATGATTGAGATCTCACAGTATAAATTACACTTAATAAAAGAAACGTGCAAGAATGTACATAGAAATACTTTCATACAACCGTTCAGTTACGACATCGCCTGGAGTGCAAAAAAGTTGAAAAATCTGCACAGAAAAATAGCTTATCCTGTGTCGCTCGTGGGACGGATTTAGGAGGAATAAATATTGACTGAGTTGCTGTAAAATAAAGATTGAATGAAGGGCATCTTTAGATAAATAACTCATTTAAATGGGTGGAGAAAAATTAAGATGGGAGAAAAATCAGTCGAGTGAATCACCGAGGGATAGTTTATAGGGTGGAAATGTAAGCTGTAAATTTTTTCATCGATTTTCTTTCTGGGAAAGGAAACCATTGGTACTGTTAATGGGAAGAATATTTTTCAAATAAAATATTGCCGTAGAGCCAGAAGACGATTCCCTACTTCCGGTGACGAAATACGGGGGGGATTCGAGTTCCTGAAAGCGGTAAATGGAACGGGACGAAATTCTTTTAGATGAGAGACAATCACTTTATAGAGGAGTAGGTCCATGCGTGAGAACGATATAAGTGTAAAGACAGAGCAAAGGGGAAAGATTTTTCAATTTTTTTTCATAATTCGCCCCTTAAGGGCCTTTCATTATCTCCTTCTTCTTGCTTCACTTGACAAAGCTGAACTTCCGATGAAGCTGTCGAGGGTCCGGGAGGGAAAATGACACGAGGCCCGCGTCGAGAATTCGTAACAAGCATATCTACATTCGGGAATAATTTCCGTTTGAAATACACAGATCCATATTTCCGATGGAAGCAGTCACTCATGAATTGCGATCATTAGATCCGTATGGTAGAGAGATAACTCCAAATGTTGAGAATTTCCAATTCACTCAATCGAAATTACCCGGCGGGCCTGAGTTCCACATTCCATTTTAAGTTTCTCTGCGTACGCATCGAATTCAACCCCGATGACAACGGGTTATTTACGCGGGAATTTATATTGGTTCATTTCCAGTGATAGAATATTTAATCCGAAACACGATGCAATCGATTTTGTCAATCCCAAATTGTAATTAATCACTTTTTCTCCCAAACAAATATCAACATTTAGTGCTCCTGAAATTTTAAAACATTGGCAAATATTTAGCAGGTAACCAGCAATTTATACTTTTGCTTTAAGAGAAATAAGGATTTCTCGCCTGATAGTGTAGAGGAAATTATTACAAATTTACAGTGAGACTAGTTTAGAACTACATAAATGGCGCTGTTCATTTCGCCGTAAGTTTTATACCCTTTCAACTATCTCTCTATATCGTGTCTTTCACTTTAATTGCAATGGCCAAACATTACTCACCCCAAAACAATTAACTAAACTGTCCGTAAACAATTATCCGAATACGGAGTCTTAAGGTATGATATACTGACGAATATTAAGAATCGTGTTGGAAATGGTGGCATTAAAAGGGGAACGGAAATAATGAAAGAATGCTCGAACGTCGTAATGGACTTAAGTATCCCATCAAAGGCACTCGTTGCAGCGTCATTTCGTCGGAATGACTCCGGCTTCTCAGGGAAATAAGGGATATTGAAATTTTGGAATTATTACGGGCTTGGTAGAAAGAGAAACGGTTTAATGGGAAAAGCAGGGAGGGGAATATGGCCGTCGTGAAGGCAGACTCGTATTGGTAATCTGGATGAGAAAGTCTCCTTAAATTATGCTGAGAAAAATTACGAATAGTGTAGCGAAATTTATTTTTCAGGTTAAGGTCAAACAATTGATTCTTTTTCTGGTCACTTTCCCATTATTAGCAAATTCAAAAGAAATTAATTTCTATTCTTAAAGAGATAATTTCAGCATGTAGTTAGGGCCAACGTATCCCACGCTGTGCATCGCAATGCAGGGATTTAATAGCGTAGTAAATATGATACTACCAGGCTTATATCAGCAGTACTAAGTAAATTATGCGCTTTTTCAGATATGGTTACTTAATGTTACATTTATAAAACATTACAAAATCTAATTATTTTACCTAGTAGACAACTCTCTTTCACGGGGTAAAAGGAATATGCAATCGTTTTCATAATATTTATGCGTATTTATTAATACAGTAAAACTCGATTCTATAAATATACTAAAACCTAGAACTATCCCAATTTATACAACTATGCGCTCTCTGACACACTGAAAATTGTTTGAGCGTAGATAACATATCTTAGAGTTTTTAAGTTTTTAAGACTTTCCTTTGGATGTTTTATCTCGAAATATTAACTAAAAATACCTCAGTTAAGGTCTGTGAGCGTTGCGTTGTGTATAAATGTTTGAATTTCTTTACGTAAATATTAACGATAACACCAGATAAATCAACATCAACTGTACCGATCAGTTCATACTGAAATTCTGAGTTCCTAAATTCAGCTCTGAGCCCTTCCTCATTCACTGACTAGTGAAGATTTCGCAGTTTCCTACTGCGAAGAAAGCCATCGATTTCGACGATGTTCCATCTCCAAACTGAAATTTCGCCCAATCCCGGCCCACCCCGGTAAAAGCCCTTTCGTGTCGCTGCAGGTCTTGAGGCGCAATGATCCTCCACTGGTCTTTGCCTCGTTCAAGTCACTCGCTGGAAACTGAAGGCGGATGACGAGCGTGAGAGACGAAAAAGAGCGGTGAAGAGGAAGGATGTAACAGCGGAAGGGAATTGAATGATTGTGATGAGAGATGCAGACGAAGATAGATAGGAAGAAATAGGAAATATATAGAGAAAAGGTAGAGAAAACGGTTGGGGGAATATAAGAGTTAATAAAATAAATTCCCTCCAGACAATTATATTTCTCCAAAATATAACTTAGTCTTTACAGGCAGGAACATTTCTTCTCAATAACAATATAACATTCTTCCAGTCATACCATATAAAGAAGAGATCTTCTAAAGCATACATGACCGTTTAAGGTAAGAGTTCTGCACTCCAAAATCTTGCAGAGATTATATGGCAGCGACTTAAACCAGAGTCAGTTATGTTGTACATCCCTTTCTTTTTCTTAGAAATATGTTATTTTTCCTTACCCCATCACTGTATAAGATTATATGGTCGGATTATTTTTTTGAACGGTAAGAACGTATTTGTCAAAATGCTATGCGCATGAATATAGATAAAATAAATGATATGGATATATTTATTCGTTATTATCCACATTTTATGTACATCACTCATTCTCCAGCGCTAAACTTAAAAAAGTATTCGTTCCAGCTCCAATAAATAGAGCATCTTGATTATAGCCCTAGTCAATATATTCATTTTTCCTTTCCCAGCCTTTTCTATGCAGATCGATATCAAATGTTTAAGTAATTTAATACGACTGGTAAGAATTTCAAAAGGGCTCATCATGATAATGATAGTCCTGAGACAGTTGTTCAACAAGGAAGTGGAATATATGGCGTAATGATAGGCGTGGGATATGAGGGTGTGGAGCGGAGAGAGGGACGAAGGGAACCGACTATGAGGATCGCGGACCAAGAGTAAGAACTGGAAGGGAGACGGCAGTCTGCACTCAGGAAAGCAACGAAGCGTGGAGAGGGACCGATTTGAAACAAGAGAGTCAGAGGCGCCGCGCATCACTTCCGCCGTCGGTAGGAAGATAAGGGTGAGGGAAATGGTTTTATATGTAGGGATGAAGGGGGGCAGGGGGGAGGATTGTCTCCCTTCATCCTCCTCCCGTCTCGTGAAGGGAGGTGCGGTATTTGTATCCGCCCCCTCCGCATCCATCCGTCCAGGCGTGGGAGCAGACGCACTACTCCCACACCCCTTGATCCTCTTTCGCGGGCCCAGGCGTCAAGCCTCCCACGACATCCAACCTCCCAGCGACCGTGTTCCCATCATCCACCCCTTCGTGCCCTCCGCTCCTCCTCCCCAGTTCCTCCATCCCCTTTCTCCATCTGCGCTCACCCTCATACCCGCCACCCTCTATCTCCTGGCCTCCGCTCCTGATTGGACCCTTGTGCTTGTCTTCATCCGGCCTGTCTCGCGACAATCTCCTCTCCACTCTCCCCATTTCGCGCCGTCGATCTTCCGCCTTGCCGCTCGCGCTCTCCCACTAGCTAATACTTCCCATTCCATATCTGCTCAATCTCCTGCCATCTCTGTGTACGACGTGCAGTTGTTTTTCCTTAAGCCCTTTTGGCAATATTAAATAAAAATGGAACTATTACAATTTTTTCTAGGAAATTGTACACATTATCCCTGCGGACATTTCGAAGTGGAAATGAATTGATATCATAAGGTCTTCAGCCACATTTGCGTGGAGTTCAGTAGAAGTTTATGATAATGTTTGCACAGAATATTACCGAAGCTCACACCCAAAGGACATTCGTTGTTTAATGTCCGTACAATTTCGTGGACTGCTTACACGCCATACATATAAAGCAATGATTAAGACTCATTCTGCCCAAAAACAAAGATTTTGGGCGGAATGATCCTTACTTAGTATGCTGGACATTAGCCTCGATAAATCATAAAAAGCTGTATTTTTATGCTGCCAAAATCTAACGTGAGGCAGGGTATGAATTGTCTACCGTCGTTGTTTTCAATAGGTCCCTTAATGAAAGGAACTTCCCGTAAAAATGCTTAAAATTCACTTCAATAATTTAAATTTAAAATGTTTTAATATAAGCTAAAACCTTTGTATTTTATGGATGCATAAATAACAAAATTAAAACTTTTAAAGCGATTGTTTATTCTGATATTTTTACTAGGGGCAGTCAAATGAAAATTGAGCACCCGCCGTAACACAGTCCACTAAAAGTAGCTTTTTATGAATCGATACTACCATGGCTGTGGTTGGAGAAGTGCATAGTGAAAGCACACAGGCGCACGCAGTTGGGTTATGTCCTCGGTGCGCGGACTGATTGTTGTAGCGGATGTTCAGTTTTCATTTGACTTCTCCTCGTGCAACACTTGGTGTTTCGGAGCGATTAGGTGGAAATAGTCCAGATATTAGAATGCCGAGCTGTTTTTCTGTATACCGATAGTAACAAATAATTATTTATTCAAAACACAGGAAAGGCTTTGTAGTGTAAATAATGAACTTTCCTCAACTCTAAACATAGCATATTATTCATCACGTCGTTGTCAACAACTCGGGGAGCATTGGATGAAATATTTTGTCTTGTAATTAAATGCTGCTAGAATTTTTTAAGAAAAATAGCTGCAAGAAGCGTCTAAGTACCTTTTGAAAAGATTATTTTACGGAGATACGGCAATGTGTATCTTACAGGCTTTTCCAATTTACTCAAATAAATATACATAATACAATTTGAGTTCTGCATCCATGGTGGCACAAATAAAATAAAGAAACAATAGAAAATACACCTGTAGATGATGTTCTATAATTATATTTATATGTATAAATATCTTCGAAACAGAGCGCTCTTCGGCGGCGACACAAATATATAAAAACATCGATCAAGACTTTTAAACACAGAAACACAAAGACAGATATGAACAGTTAAAGACAGAAGATACAAAACTAGATATGTGAGGACACTCACATATCTAGTTATGACGTTTCGGCGGCACGGCCGTAATCATCAGATTCGGATGACTACGGTGGTGCTATTTAAGTCATATTACAAAATTTTAAAATTTTCTCCAGAGAATAAAATTAGGGTCATTCTCCAAAATAAAAATACTTAGCTTTACTTGCATGAGCCTTTACAATATAACTTGAGATAATAGCTTATCTACTGGGCGAAATAAAATAAAACAAGAATGCGAATCAAGTTCCAATAATCTTTTGCAAAGCTTACATCTCATAAGGATCGACGATAAAAGACTTAATTTTCACTCTCAGGAAAAAGATAATTTATGCAAAAACGATTCTAGTATACCAGTACTCTAGTTAGCAAAATAATAATTATATGCAAGTCGAATGTTTTAGTGGCAAAAAATCAACATCCTAAGACTAAAATATTGATATTGTGCAGCTATGATTACTTTAACGCTGATTCATTGGTACGCAATTAAATTAAATTGATGAGGGAAGAGCAATAATCAGCTTCCAATAAATTATACATTTGCCTGGATGTACTTCATGAATTTAATATACGCTTTAGTACCACCTGACATAGAATGAAATATCCATGCCAGTGATAAATTACTCTGATTCCAAGGAAGTAAGAATAAGTAAGATATATTACCCACTTTTCGATATGGAAAATCTGTTTATTAAGTTCCTCATTTCGCCCGAAAACTATTCATCTTCAACGTGGCATGTTTCATTAATCCAGAATCCCCATCTGAGCTCAATATACTATCCGTATAACAATCATTCATCAAGGGATATTAATAGCACATCCACTCTTACGCAGAACACACTCAATCAATTTAAGATTCATCCGGCTCCAAGAAAGAACAAGACCAATGCGTGCGACACAAATTTGCTGGATACCATTTCTAAGCGTGTGCCCGTGTGCCCTCTCACTCAGTCTGTCGTGAAATATGCCTAAACATTATCCTTGGCCTTTTTCGATAAGGAAGGAAACAAATGATTCTGTGCTCTGTATTAAAAACTAATCCAAATCCAAAACCGAATCGTTTGTCATAATCATTCCCTTATGATGGCTTCTGTTACATCCTCTTGAGTCCCCTTTCCGACCACCATTTCTTCCTCCTTTCCAGTTCCATTTCGGCCTCTGTGTGGGATTCCATCATCCTCTTCCACCCTCCCTCCCACCTCCGCTATAAAACCACCACCGCCTTGTTATCGTCTCATCCATCCTCTTCAATTCAACCGGAAATGCTCCCTCATTTCATTCATCCCTCGCAGGGATTCTACAAGCTTCCTTCCGAATATCCCCGCTCCTCGCGGAAATCACAGCTCCCAAGGCGCCTGTCTTAACGTTAGACAGATCGTCTTGCGGCCTACTCGCACTTTTAATGCCCCGGGAACTCCATGTAAGCTCCCCCTCATCAATCCTTTACCCATCATCCTCCTATACCCCACTCCTGCTTCATCTCGATAATTTCCCGTTCCACAATTCCACCGATGCCCCTCAATACACCTTTTCGGCTGACTCTAGGCGATTGAGAAATCAGCCCACACACCACTCTTTCCGAGCCACCCACGAATGCAGCACGTTCACGGCAACATTGGATGAAAGATATTAAAAAATTTACATTATATGACTCTGGATGAAAAGAATAATCCGTGTATTCATCCTGCCATCCTTAGCGTAATGAGAAGGACCTAATTAATCCATCACGAAATCTAAAGAGATTGCGCGTCTCCCCACCCGTGCTCATCATTCTTCCTCACCGCCTTCCAACCGCCCACCAGCTCCGCCGGTTCTCTGCAGGAATTCCAGCGTCTTCATCCTCGCTTGCCCTTTGGCTCTTTCGGGATGGGGAAGGAGGCGAGGGAAATGAGTGAGAGAGAGTGGGTGGACACGGCCTGAGGACGTGGGAAGGGTGAGAAGGAAGTAAGCATTCAACCGGAGTCTCGAATGAGCCTGGAGGGACTATGACGTGGTGGAGAATCCGACCGAAGGAAATCGATATTAAGAAAAAATAATTATGGAGGCCGGAAAAGGGGCGGATCGTTGAAACTTAAGGGGATGGAAATTGAGAATGAAGGGAGCGCGGGTGAGTGGCACGAGGGAGAATATGAAGAGGAGTGAATTTCTGAGGCGGAGAATGGCAAAGGAAGTGGCGATGAATCGAATATTAATTAGTTCATTTTTTCTTAGGTAGATGGCTTGCAGTGATACGAAACAGCAAGACAAACAACATAGATATTGAATATTAGGGTAATGAAAAATAAATATAAGCAATGATTCCATGAATTTTCAATTTTTTTGAATTGCACTTATCTTACTAAATTGTATAACAAATGAAGACATTGTCCACACAATACTATGCAAGTTATTGAGCAATGGAAATTATACAAGTACCTATCGATGGAAATTTCATGTAACGTGGAGGTTTTCTCCGCACGAGGAAGGCCCCCGGAAGCGACAACATTCCCAATGTGGTCATTCGGGAGCTTCCAAAGGCGGCGGTGAAGTACCTGACAAAGCTCCTAAATGGCTGTGTCAGGATTTTCTACTTCCCGACCACTTGGAGAAGAGCGAGAATCGTCTGCCTGCCGAAGTCGCAGAAATTGGAGGCTGGTCCCGGAGAATTCCGGCCTATCTCCTTGCTCGACGGCTTCGGTAAGATATTCGAGCGACTGCTGCAACGGCCGCTGACTGATTTCGTCCGGGAGAATGACATCCTCCCGGAGGAGCAGTTTGGTTTCCGTGCGCAGCATTCCACAGTCCATCAGCTGGTGCGAACGGCGGATTTCATCACGGACAGCTTCAACAGGAATAGGGCGGTTGCTGGGGCCTTCTTCGACGTCAGTAAGGCGTTCGATCGCGTCTGGCATCCGGCTCTCTTGTTGAAGATGAGACGACTCCATTTCCCACCTTGGATTGTTCGGATGGTTCACTCCTATTTGAGAGACAGGACATTCACCGTGCAATGGCTCGGGGCGAATTCAGGGGTGCGTCGGATCTCCGCCGGCGTGCCCCAGGGATCAGTCCTCGGACCACTGCTTTACAATATCTACTCCCACGACATTCCAACTCCACGTGGGAACCTCGAGATCCTGTCTCTCTATGCCGACGACACGGCCCTCTTGTGCTGCTCCTGGCAGAAGGTGACCGCGGTGCGAAGACTGCAGAGCGCTGTGGCGGATCTCCTAGAATGGTACCGCCGATGGCGCTTTGCTGTTAACGCACAGAAGACGAAGGCGATCATCTTCCATCCGGGAAATGGTCGGCCGCCAGGAGTGAACCTAACTGTGAATGGAGTCGCCCTACCGTGGGAATCCGAAGTTACCTACCTCGGAGTGCTGATGGACCGGAAACTCCTTTGGAACGCCCAAGCGCTTCGTGTACGCAGAAAGGCATTCGCGGCGCTTAGTCGGCTCCGGCCGATTATCCGCCCGCCGGTCCTGAGTATGGACACGAAGCGTAGACTGTACCAAGCGTGCGTGCTGCCTGTCATCACGTACGCTGCTCCGGTATGGTCAGGAGTGTCGCGAACGAGTCTCGCTCAAATTCAGGTGGTGCAGAATTCTGCTCTTCGTGACATCATGTCACGCGGTCGTTACGCCCGCGTTTCCGAGATGCACGAGGACGGAAAGCTGGAAACCCTGGACGTCCTTCTGCCTAGAATATCTGGGAAATTCTTCAGAAAAGCGGCAGAAGCGGAAGTAAAACTGATTCGCCGGGTTGGCGACATAAGGGTCTGGCCATGGGACCGCTACAAGCGCCCCATAGCATCCCAAGACGAGCAAGACACCCTTCCGGCAAAGAAGAAGCCAAGGCTGCTCTGAGCGGGAATAAATCAAACGACTGACAACGCAGAAGAATTCTTCCCGCCTTAGTAGCCTTGGAGGCTGGAAAGGCGCGGTGTAAGGGCTACGCAAGAGCCCTTGCAAGCAACTGCTCTCATGTTTCATACATTTTCCAATTTTCGTTAGCTACACGAAACATTTATATGATTTCATCAAAGGCGAAATTGGAGGTTGTACGTTTTCATTTCATAATTAAATGGAAACACTAACGCGTTCAAATGAGTTCCGACGCAGTTACAATAAACAACCTTTCAAATATATTTTTCCTATTAGCAGGGAAATACAGATTATCAGGAAGTCAAAAAAAGTAGACACGACGTCAAATAGGTTGAAACTGCGAGTGTTGGAGAGACGAGGGAGAAAGAGGGTCGGAGACAGAGAGAGAGGACGGAATCAGGGATAGGAGGGGAGGATGGGCGAACGACAAGTGTGGATGTTTTGAGAGGGGGCGATGCATTCTGGCGGGGGCGGGTGGCGGGAGGATGGGGTGGGTGGTGGTGCGGGTGGAAAGATCTTCTCATTCCGGCCGCTAATTAGTGGAGCCGAGCTGAATGGTCGGGTGGAGACGGCGGCGGCGACGACGAAGATCGGGGAAGGGGGAATGGGGGAAGAAGAGAGGGAGGAAAGAATTTGGGGGTGGAAGCCGGCATTCGTTTCCTGCCGTGCACTCAAAAAACGCACCCCCGGAATGGAGGCCGGTGAGGGAGGGTGGTGAAGCGATGGGAGATAAGGGGGTGGGAGGGGGATAGAGCAAGCGCTGGGCGTGGCGGCGGATGGTTTCTGTGTGCGGGGTGGGGGCGCGGGAGGAGTTTGGGCAGGGTGAGGGTTGTGGTGGGGAGATTAGTCGGGGTGGGAGTGTGAAGGGGGGGTGGGAGGAAGGGGAAAAGGGGGAAGATGGGGCGGAATATGATTTGTGAGAGGTTTGTTGAATGGATGGCTTGGACGGTGATAAAAGACGAAACGTTCGCCGGAAAAGTAGCAGAAAGGATGTTGCTGGTATTTTTACTTCTCGCATCAGACGGGATCGTGAATGCAACGAGGGATTTTGAAATGGCGTACCCGATCGTAGCATTCATGCAAGACGCTGGATTGAATTGAAGCTTTGGGAAACGTTTTAGGAAAATATTAAAATAAAGCAACTTCATCCACTCTTGATATCACGTCTTGGATCAACCCATAAAATTATCATATGTGTTCTCCTAATCATAATAATGTAGCCCTGGAAACGCTTCCCGACTTTAATGTCAGGCATTCCTTATGGATTGAGATTGTAAAAATATCTGCCTTGAATGTAGAATCGTTGTTTGTTACTTTAAAACTACTACCATTAAATATGAAATGTCCGTGTAGATTTGTTCAGTCTTCACATAAGTCATGAATATAGTGGAAGTTTCTCCTATAGAATGTGGTAATCCCGTGAAACATTAAAACTAGGCTAAATGTTTAGTGAGACCAGTTCTCATTTCATGAGCAATCCTATTTCAAATCAGGGAAGTATCTATTCTTGTTTACTTCGGTTTTATCAAACACTTAACGAATCCAATACGATGAAGGATTGGATTTCGTAATGAAATAAAAGCATTTTGGTTTTACAACTGACCTAAAATGGATCATTTTGAGCTAATGAATGCATTTTTAAAAGGAATATATTTCTTAACTTTACGAATATATAATCTTTGAAATACTCACATGGGCTCAATCCACAGTATATCTTACACCATATTCTCCTCATTTCTATAAAATGTATTTTCGGTTTTTTTCTTTCGGCTTTCTTCATTTAGGTGTATATTCTTTCCTTATTTGCCTCCGCACGTCCAGTGTAAAGGCGCAGGTACTCTCTCCTGTCTCACCTTGGCTCCACGGTGGCTTCTCGCTACTCTAACGTTTTATACCAGCAAGGCGAGAGTGCGCCCTCGTTAGCTGTCGGTATACCTCCTAACTAACGACTCCCTCGCCCGCTGTTCTGTCTGCCTCCCTTCCAACAAGCATAATCTTCCTCCAACCATTGTATGTACCTCCTACTCACACTCCTGACATTCCGACGTGCGCAATATTCCCCTTAGACCTCGAGGAGCCTGCTAGAGGACACTAAAGAAAAGAGAGGAGGAAAGTAATCCAATGTTATTTACGACCCCTTTCAGGCTTTACTAGGGTATCTAAAAGAAATGCCCAGGCCTCTTTGATCTCGCAGGAATCATTTGGATTTTGTTGAAGATACATAGGGAAATAAAACCTTGTGTGAAGTGTAAGGTTTACCATTGAAGAATATTTTTTACTCGGAGTAATGGTGTAAAGAGATAAAATAAATCATAGGCGATGAATCGTCTAAGTACGTACGGTAAAAAAATATGAAATTTTTAATACATAGAATAGGAAATTCAACTAAGAAAGTATGCCATTTCAAATATCTAAAGATTTAATATTCATATTCAAAAAGGAAACCGTCGAGCAAACTCATTCAGTTTCTGGCAATAAGTCAAAATATGCCATAATATAAGTATAATAAGCTACCTGCCTAAATCAACCATTCAGATTTTACTTGCATCGTGTAGTCAGTTCACAGCAAGGCTTTCCGTTTTTTTTTGTACGTTTTTCAATGATACAAGTATATCATCTCAATGGAAGAGTAAAAATTATTTTGATTACTTTTGTGGAATTCAATATATCGCACGCTGTGCATTTATATTGTTGAAGTACAAAACAAGATTTAAAATAACTAAAATATCTGGTAAAGACAATCCCACTTAAAAGCCCCTGATTCATACCTTCTTCCCCCCTCCGATGCGTAGCTATTCCACAAGTGAAATTATTATAATTAAAAATATTAATTATTTAACTAATCTCTATCTGGTCCTGGTCTTGTACTAAGATTTCCATTTTCCATCACTGATAATTTCTGAATTCAATCTCAGCTCTACTCTTCCTTTAATTTCCATATTTCCGTACGTTCTCATTTATTTACCAACAAAATTCCTGCCACCCCCATCTAATTTTCATCTGTTGTTATCCGCAAAAGATCTCATTCAATCCGGCAATTACAAACGACCTCCTCACCGCCTCTTTCCGCCGTGGAAGGACTGAGAGAGAAAGAGCTCCACGAAAAGAGAGGTTGGTAAAATGGCGGAGGGAGGGAGTGGTGGGTGAAAAATGAACGATGAAATTGGATGGTGGCTCTGTTGGTTTGAGAGTGTGGCCGAGGGAAGCACGAGGCTTTTGTGGCGTGGATCTCGAGGAAGGAATCCGAATGGGGGAGAGTTTTGGGACGGAGTGGGAAAGAATAGAGGAAGACGAGAGGAGCATTCAGGCTCTCCTTGTCTATCCAGGCCCAAATTGCTTGGTCGTTAATCATAAAAGCTGATTGTATTGAACTAGCTGTGGAATAAATTTGGTGGCGAAGTGGTTCTAAGAGCACAATCCCGCATCCGTTTAGCATTTGCATCCTTGGGACATGTTATAGATTTAATGCTAGTTTACGAACACGCGGACAATGGGCATAGAGATGAGCTATGAATTTTCCACCGATGTCACTAATTCCACTACAAATTTTCAAGCATTTCCTCCTCATTGTTAAATCAAAGCTAATTCGATTATTCTTAATATGCATATATATATATATATATATATATATATATATATATATATATATATATATATATATATATATATATATATATATGCATATATATACATATATATAGATATATATAGATATATATACACACACATACATACATACATACATATAAATACATATATTTAATTATATATATGTATATATATATATGTATATGTATATATATATGCAAATATATGTGTGTGCGTATATATATATATATATATATATAATATGTTTGTGTGTGCATATAACATGCAAAAGATTGTCATGAGATAACTTAATTTATACTTGTGCATTTTGCGTTAAATTAAAAACCATTAGCATCAAATATTTTCCTTTATTCGTCACTACTGCATGTTTTATAATGCTGTCAAATAGGGCACCACATGGATTTGACATGGTTCCAGGAGGATCAGTGCTTAGAGTAATAATGCGACACAAATCTGTCAATATTTCTCTCTATAAATAAATAATTCCGTGATAGACGCTAAAGATTGAGTGTCAAATATAGAGACGTGAGCTATGTTGACATTTATTGGCAACTGTAATTTTTTATTTTAAATGGAAAGCACTCAGCTTAAAGATTAAATTGAATGGTAGGTAGTTTTTTAAATATTTCCCTTTGAAGAAATTGAGTTGTGTATCAGCATCTTGAGCATCACCAATTTCGTGCATTAGAGTTAGTCTCCTAATCTTAACGGAGACCTCTGAAAATTAATTAGATACGGAAATATTGTATTTCGGAGTCCAACGTATTACTATCTAGTTCATGTGCCAACAGAATTCAAAACTACTTTAAATTTTAGTGTTTCTGCAGTGAAATAAATAACTTTGCGTATTTAACGCTTGCTTAAGTCGAGGATAGTTTAGATTACGAAGACCAGGTGTTCTTAAAATATAAATGGAATTCAACTGCAATACTCAGGAAATAAATTAGAGCCACCAGGGAGACGATAAAAACGCAGTCACATTATTCATGCGATGTTCAACTAGCACCACCAATTATTCAAAAGGTACTTCCATCTTTCGCATGGCATAACCTCTCCTTAGGCATTCCGCCAATAAACCGTAATCGCTCCGCTGCGTTCAAAACATGAAAAATTGAACTCACGTCAAGACTTGGCTGAAACTTCTTACGTGCAGAGGTCAAGTTTCTCCCAGCGGAGGCCAGAGTGCACTCAGACCATATTACGGCACGCAGTCGAACTATTCCAATCACGATAACACAATGTAAAGGAGTAAAAATAAATAAATAAACAAGAACAAACAGGATACCTTCACTTTAACGTGATATCTCGGGAAAAAGGGCGGACACATTTCGATTCTTCTTTTTTCCTAAAAATAATCCCGTACCTGCCCGTGCCCCTCCGACCGTGGCAGCACCGATGATAGCGGAGCAAGAGAGCGGAGTTGGGGAGGGGAGGGGGCGGTGGAAACTGCTTGACGTGCACCGTCTTTCATTTGTTGTTTCGTGCCTACATATGCTGCCGAAGAAGAAAACTCCACGAGCACCGGGAGTAAGGCAACGAGAGTAAAAGAGACAAAAAGAAATAAGTGATAGGGCGGAAGAAGGAGAGAGAGAGATCTTCCCTCACGACGAGTGACGCCGTCAACCCCTTTAGAGACGCTGGGGGGGGCGGAGATCCGCGGGGGGGAGGGAGGAGGAGACTGGTGGAGGGAGAGCGCCTCTGGGGAGGGGGGAGAAGGAACTCCCGCAGAAAAAGGGGATCGCGCACGTCCCACACTCTTTCTTCACCTTTCCCTCCCGCCCTCCGCCACGCCCGCCCCACGAATCCCCTCCTCCTCCCAAAAATCGGTTTCCCCTCTCCCACGCATTAATCATAGGCGTGCCACAAGAGCCCACCTCCCACAGAAAACGTTCGCTTCGCTCCGCTCCCCGCACAACCCCCTAACGGCACTTCCTTCCAAAAACCCCCAAAGACACCCGCCCCCTGCCTCAACTCGACCCTCGGCCACCCTCTCCCATCGTCGTAACTATTCGCCTCCCCCCCTCCCAATTCCACATCCTTCTCTCTCTCGCAAACCCTCCTCCCACACTATTCTACTTCCTCTCGTTCCCAATCCCACCGCTTTGGTCTCACGTAGGCACCCATCCTTGCCTCATAGCACGAGACCGCTTGGCAAGCAGATGAGCGATGGTCACAAGTCGGAGCCACGGGATGGAAAAGGTTGGATGACATGGGGGCAGGAGGGTGACGTCCGAGGGAGAGAAGTGCGGTGGGTGGGAAGAGGCGGTGGTAAGGAGTGGGAGATTTTGGGGGCGGGAGATCGGGAGATAGAGAGAGGAGAGAGAGATAGGCCAGCCGGGGGTGGGGAGGTAGGGAGACGGAAATCGAGCTGACAGGTTGGGTAGGTTCCGTCTGCCACGATACCGTGAGCAAGGGGGGAAACCATTTCCACCCCATCCCCCTCATCCTTCTCCGTGTTCTCCCATTTCCTTCTCTCCCACCCCTTTCTCCCTTCTTCTCCCTTCCCTCCACCTCCTCTAACCCCTTCCTCTTTTCGCCCAGTTTTCGCATCCTTACGGAATTTTTCCTGTCTCGAAACTTAAAAAGAGTGATTATTCCTATTGAAACTACCCTACCCTTCGCAATAAATAATTTTTCGCTCACATGCTGTTTTTTCTACTTGGGTTCATAAAGTATACAACCATCCTTGATTTTTCAATGGAAAACTGCTGATATTTTTTTTGATTATTTTATCGATGCGACGGATAATATATAAACTATGATTTGTCGGATCATGTAAACTACTTTATGAAAAATTGAACCCCATGGCCACTTGGAACCTGTACATATACCGTAAAGTTTTAAAAAAGGGCAAAATGGAATGATTATTATATTAAGGGTTTTCGAAGAACTTTATATGTGAGAGGCACCTTGTGTTTACACAGTTCTTTTAAATAAAACAGAGGACATTAAATATATCGCAGTTCATTGTCTGAGAACCTGTTGATGAGTTATTTCATGTTTGAATTCGGATTTCACAATTGTTTTAGTATTTTTAAGAGCGCAGGAGAGACTGCGAAAAATATATTTTGCCCATTATTCCAAATGTGGCAGACAGCATGGTGTCATCATTTCAATATGAGGAGACTGGGACTTTCGTTTTACTATTCTGATGAGGATCTCGATACGTAGTTTTATTAAGGAGGGTGTCTAGCCAATTGTTTAAACTGCTGCTAAAAATTTCAAAATTTCGATCTAGCTAGTGTGATCGAAATTTTATTTTGATGTAAAGCCTTGATTTACGTAACTCTGTATTAAGTAAGAGCATTAATCCACCTAATTCACGTTCGTTCTTCGGTTGCTAAGTTTTTAAGGATGAGTGAAAAAATCATACAAGAAAAGAAACTTTTAGAAAGGGATATTTGGATACCGTGAAATGCCAAAAGGTTTTTCTGACACTAAGGATTATCCTTAACTACTTTCGTTTCTAATGGATCTTATTTTTTATGCCTACAGTTCCTATTTCTGAAATATATTAATTAAATTCAGATTGAACCGGGTGGAATTGAGTATTAATAGGGTTGTACACCCACGATCAAAGGAAGTATTTACAATGTACAATAGTATTGCCATCCTTATCCATCATATTAAAGCTATACAGACATTCCCTGTAATGTTATTCCCAATATGCTCGATGACTATTTATATGACTTTAATTATTCCAGGGTAGAAACGTAAAAACCACGTCCTCCGTAGAGCCTTAATTATTCAATTTCCTGCTAGGACTAATTCATTGATAATTGAAGTGGCATGGCAAATTTAGTCCTTGGGAAATGTGCTCCAAAGAATTCGAATTTAATTTTAATAAAACTACCGACCAAAAAAATAGAATCACCAGCATTCACGAGTTCTGAATGAAAAAGAATCCTTTAAATTTGAGAATTCAAGCAGCAGATATCACTTTTCCGATTCAAAAAAAACCTTTGTGATTTATTCGTTCTATCCCAGCGGCTGATGAAACAGTTCATCAGGTAGACTATTTTCATTCTAGTTTGTGGGAGAGATCACACAAAAGAATAATTTGAGAGGTGGATTGCAGTAGCGACTGACTTGCATGCCATACAGCTGTATCTCAAATTGTTCCTCTTGTTGTCTAGACGACTAACTGGACGGGCTATACCTGCCATCAGAGAGTACGTGTTGAACCCCCGAAGGAAGACCCATAGCGTGACGGGATTGTTGATTGGTTATTTGAGATAGATGGAAAGGGGGGAGAAATGGGGGAGCGGAGGTATTGTCAGTGGGGCGTGTTCCAACTATGTCCAATGGATAATTGATATCGCGCTCTCGTGGGAACCCCATATGACAGCACCATTAATGTGTTAGACGATAAACGGCATGATTTGAATTGTAATATGATTAGTAAAGATGAGACTGTTCCGAAGTAGATTGAAGAATATTCACTATTTCCTTTATCTTAACTTTCCCATAATTAAAAATAATGGTCGCGGCCAACGCTCTAAAGATTGATAGTGATTCACTTTGTATTTTATCTAACGAAATCAAGTAATATCTTCCTCTAGGCTAAATATTTTAACTACAAAAATACCTCGAGGAATTTCAGAGAGTATGGTTAATATACATATCTTCCGATGTCGGCGTGGTATTTATTTCATCAAACAGAGACTTTTTTTTAACACATATCTGATTTACTAACGTAGGTAATCACGAATTGAGATTGGCTTAGGTTTAAGTTGAATTTTTCACGTCAGGAAATCATTCATTTTTCTGTCTTAAAAATTTTAATAGCAGCGCATACCACTGACACTATAGAAAATATATTCCATCACGCTATTTTTTAACAGTTTAATTCACGGAAGTTTGTGAATTAAAACTGTGAAAAAGTGTTGATTTAAAGCAATAACGTTTTAAACATAAATAAAAGAATAAAAAATGCTCAGCGTCTATTCTCCGAGAAGATAGGGTTCTTATGAGAATTATTGCCTACTCGAAATGTCTAACATTTTTTTAGAAGAGGCTCTAATGTCATCGCGTGTCCGGTGCCGAGACTTAACGTGGGACGAGACCACTGGACGTTGACTCAACAGCGTCCCTTGTTTGAAAAATGACCAGGTGGTAGCAGAGCCGAAATAAATGACGCGAAAGGGTAAAAGGGTTGTGGTAGTGAAAGAGGGGACAGAAGAGTGAGTGGGAGAGTGTGGCGCCGAGTGCTTGGAACGATTCAACGCACTCTGCCAGAATATTGTCGCAACCCCATTGACGGTAAAGCTCATATCTCGCTTTGAAAAAAAATTCATTTAGGCATCAAAAAATGTATCTGAAGTACAAAATGAATTGAACTACATGTATTATATATTGTATGTTAAATAATAAAAATCGTCTATTCAGCTACTAGATTTTCAAAGATTGCTTCCAGTTGCTGGATCCGTGATGTACTACTTCAGAATCTTCGGCGTAAATTCTTTTCCTGGAAAATACATCCCTTTTCTCAAACAAATTTGTTTCAACTCATCCAATTGTTTCAAAGCGATAGACGCACTCTGGTACCATATTTCAATATTAACGAACATATGTTGAAAAAACAACTTTTATATAATTCATAATATCAATTATCTCTTAAGATCGTTTGAGTAATTGTATTGATTACCAGAATAAAGTTATTCTCTCGGAACTGAAATGAACATTGATTGACCACTGTTCATACTAGTTGAGTCGACTATTGGTTGTTGCAATGACAGAAAATAAAAGAAAGTATTAATATTATAGTAAGCATGGATTCGTTTAAAATAACTCCTTCGGCGTCTCCATCGAAATATCTCGACAAGAAGCACCACAAGTCCTCGCACTTCGAGGGAAGTGTGTAGTTGCGTGACTCAAGGAATGAGTTACGAGCACCGGGTGCGCGTGTTGATCTTTGGCACGGACGTGCGGGGGAGGAGTGAGTGCGGGGAGTGACCACGGTGAGAGGGGCGTCGGGATAAAGTGGGGCGGAGGAGGAAATGAATTAAGGGGAAAAATGAGACATGCTTAAAGGAGGACGTGTTTCGGGGGCAGAAGGGAGGAGGGTATAGGAGGAGAGGCGGGGGAGCAGCGGAGGAGGACGAAGTGAAAGGGAGAGGGAATTACGCTTCGACAAAGGAAAATGAATCACTGTGGAAACCTACATGCTTGCCGGATCGTTATATTTTCCTCATCTTTCATAATAGGGATTTCTATGTCGTCTTCCTATTGAGGGAAAAACGTTTTTAGACAGAGTTACACCGAAAATGAAGGTTAGAATTTTGAATTGATTCAAAATTGAATTTTGATGTTATACATCAATATCATAGGAACTCCACATGGTTAACAGAAGTTGAATTTAGATTCATTGTAAATAATATTTTATGACGAAATCAATAGTTAAGTAAAACTATTGGCAAAGTTTAGATGTTAATTTCGAAAAAAAAATATTTTTATGGCCAGCGTTTCCAAAACTGGTCTCCTTGAACATACTCGTGTATTGATGAGAATGAATACGTAGGGTAACTTTGGGTGATAATTTTAAAACCTGGAGTCATAAATGTAAATATGTCATCATTTCAATTACATCACCTTTATATCGTTCTACTTAGCATGCTATGTCGTCACGCACTCAGGATATACTTCCTATTTTTCTGGAACACACGCAAAATATATTTGACACATCATTTCACCTACGAAAAGGACCTTATTAATAACGAGTAGACATTCAGTTTTCGAGAAAATTTATAAGGTTACGTTGTTAGTGCAGCATTTCGTATTAGTTGTATTTTTTATCTAGAATTAATAAGCTTACACAACTTTATAGATTTGTATATAAAAATTTAGAACAGGGGCAGGAAGGTGATCGAAGAAACTTACCAACATAATAAAAGAGTAATAAAACCCAAAATTAATCCAGTTACGTCTTGAATTCCAGTTACATTTGTTCAATTTTTTTTTTCGCAGGTGATCCAAGGAAATGCCAATACATACCTGGAGGCAAAGAGAAAACTAGACCCTCCAGTGTGGGCCAACAGGGTACGCTTCCTTCCGTACAGCTACCACCGAAGGACTGTGTGCATGCGAGTGGAAATATACGGATGCTATTGGAATGGTAATGAATGAAATGCATACTCATAAATTGTATCTTTCGTAAAGGCATATCTAGTACAGATTTCACATTATTATTGCACCTAGGCCTAATTCCCTTAAAGAAACCTAAATCTCCCTCAAATTCGTCGTTATATTCTCACTTAAAAGTATTTATGCGATTTATTTAAGTATTATAAATATTATGTGATGAATTTCATCCCAAAATTTGTGAATTGCGTTATTAAATTAATCTAATGTGGACTTATTTTTTCAGATGGTATCGTGAGCTATACAATGCCACAAGGTGATAAAAGAGGCTCCGGTTGGGAATTCTTTGATGCTACTTATGATGGCTTCTGGGATGGAGAACTCCTTCGACGAGGTCTAGGACAACTTACAGATGGAAAGATTGGTCCAGAGAACTTCAAAATGGGCTACTACGATTACGAGAGAGGTGAGTGAACAATATTAAATATTACAGAAGCACATAAGCACTATTTCTCCTAACATGTCGGCATGGCGTCACCATACTTCCTTAGGCACTGAATGGCCGGCCATTTATAGAGGATGCACTCCTCTATTTGTAAAAATAATATCAACCATTACCATTATGGGTCGTCACTTGCCTAGATAAACGGTACCATTTTTCATTAATGAAAGTTAAATGAAGGCTGAATGAAGATCAAAAGAAGAAGAAAAGGTCTAATGATGTAATAATATTTAATGCCCGTTTGATCAAATGGCCAATCATGCGACGTCGCCAGTATATGCAATGTTGAGAAAGGTTTTAAGATGCGCTAAACTAATAGCCCTCAATAAACATAACAATTTCAGGTTTAACTGTACGGAATTCCTTCATTATGAGGGTAAAAAGAAACTTTGCACTTCACGATAAAGATTTAGTGTTTCACGACTATGGTTTCGATGCTGCGCAGTATCGAAACCATGGTCGTGAAATATTAAATCTTAATTGTGCAAGTGTGAAGTTTATTTTCACCCTCATAATAGCCTTCACTTTCAATTGCTATCGTTTTTGGTACTACCGTGCTCAACATCAGAAGATAACTGCATATATTCACAATGCGGAGTACGAAAGATATGTACCGATTAATTTCAGTGGCAAATGAGTTTTACGTAAGTTATGAATCCATCCCTATTACTTCCTGTAAGTAGGAGGTTTGACACCTCGTATGTTTATAATTAGATTCTGGCATATAATGACTAACCATATTCATACCATTCTATTAACAAATTTACCCTTTGTATCGAAAGAGTGTGCAACTCATTAAAAGTACATCAAAGCGTAGTAGCATGGAGTGCGATTACTGGCTAGTAATGAAACCGCGACATACAGAACAGATTGGGTAGTCAAGATCTTTGGAAAATACCCCTATTCTTCAAGTGAAGAGGAAGAGAGATAAGACGACTCAGCGGGAGGTCTTTTTCTTTTTCCTTTTTCTGCTCAAGTGTGTCTCCCCTCTCTGCCAGGGGCTCCCAGAAACCCTTTTGTGGGCAAACGGCAAGGAGAGCCTAAAAAGGATCTCTTCAGGGTCTTGGGTGAAGGCGGGAAAGCCAATAATTAAACATTGACTCACGTTCTCGTGAAGGGAAGCTCCTTACTTTAGAATCTGGAGCACACTCGACGGCGTATAAAGGAGACCACTTTATTGGACGAGACGGAGACGACGAGCGTCTGTTACATTCCCTCTACACTTTCCCTCTCTCCCCCTCGGCGCCAATCACGCGCTGCCGTCCTCTCCGCCCACCCCTGCTTGTGTCTTGCTTTTCATATTATTCAGACCACAGTTAAAGGAAAATTTTGATATTTCAATTATTTGCCCACTCACCACAAGAACGCACTTGCCTTTTAGAAAGAAAACCTCGTCAATTTTCACGGAATTTCGTGGTAAGCGCTAGATTTTGACGAGCATCGTAAACTACAACCTATGAGCTTCCGCCTGTCTTTATGGAAATCCAATATAATCCAGATGAAATTAACTCTGATAAGATATTCCAATTTACTTTTTCAATTTGATGTGATTCCCATTTTAGGTCAGGGTTTTACGGGTGGAGTTGAACAATCATGGGTTTAAGAAAAAAATCCTGACGCAGAGAGTGCTTGAGGAAAATGCAGCTTCCTTTAAAATGGCTATTAATGACAGATAGTTCCAGTTCCTTATTTTTATAGCATAAAGATGGTTTAATTTATGAAATTTTATGAAAATTTATGCCTGCAATATATTAGTAACTCTCTCTCTTACTTCTTTCTTTCAGGGCAAGGATGGGTAGGATGGCGAAACGACACCCGAGGAGCTCAGCCCATCGAGATCAAATTCGAATTCGACCGAATACGAGAATTCACGGCTGTTCACATATTCTGCAACAACCAGTTCACTCGAGATGTGCAGGTAACTAGAAATTTAGCATGCTGCATTCAATTCTTGCTATTACCTTATATGATGCACTTATCTAGTGCAAAATATTGCCGAGACAACTGCGTGAGAACTATTGATGTTTCTTGTGTTTTATTTACTTCGAATGCTCTAAACAAAATAATTCAATGAATTATATATTTGAATAAATAAATAAATGTGTGTGTGTATATATATATATATATATATATATATATATATATATATATATATATATATATATTTAATATCTATTTCCGAAATTACTTCTTGGATCCAGAAATACGCACATTAGGTAGATGGCATCTTTTAAGGGGTATCATAGGAAGGATTGAAAGGTCATAGAATTTCTATTAATTAATTGCATGTATTCCTACGGAAATTGAATTTCCTCACGGAAAGTGATGTAAGGAACGTAGATAATTTAAATGCTAACTGGTGTTAAATAATCTCATCCAAAGTTCCCTCAAGTGGAATTGTTTTCATCGTCCGTCGTTATCTGATAAAAAATCAACGCTAAAGTTCTTTAACATGTAATTTGAGCCGCCAAAATACTCTATTTCTACAGTGAAAAATTTCAGATGAAACCATACATGAACCCTCTGTTTGAGATTGATAGCATTGTAATAGATGTGCTTATTAGCCAATAGCAATTACCTATGCATACATATAAGCAATCGCGTGCGCCTCATCCACGAATTTAAAAAATACTGTTAGTATCTTGCCAACCTAACCTAATTATTTCTTTCAGAATATATTCCATGTATGCAAAGCTACATGCACATATTACCTGGGTTCAAAATATGCGTGTTTACTCTACAATTGGTGCGAATTTTCAACACCTAATCAAATATTTATACAGATAGGCATTAAAATTCTTTAACCACGTTTATGTTTCTCTCTAATACCGCATACCTAAATGCTTCTCCAAAATACAAATTTAATTAATTACCTATGGTTTCCACTGCTCCGGTAACGGTTTTTATATTCTCATCAAGCCCAAAATTTACTTGCCTACGTGAATTGAAAAGAGTAGGTTTTACTTGAAATAATACAACTAAAGGACTCGGTTGTTTTATTGAAACAACCGCCGATCTTCATTTATATTAAAATGAAGATCCGGCAAGCTTGCCATTTGAACAGAGAGCCTCCATTTCACCGCAAACCGGGAGGTGGAAGAGTTAGATGTAGGCATTTTACAAAAAGTCGAAATGACTACTGTTTGTGAGAACGGTCAAGCAAATGGGAAAAAGGGAGAAGTTGAGCGCGGGAAAACAAAAGGGCAAAATGAAGCCCTCACTGGGGCGCTGATGCTCTCGAAGAGCTAGGGGATTCTTCAGTGAGGTCTACATCAGCGACAACATATCATCCGAATGTTTGAGGTAAAACTTCGTAATCCTCATTAGAAAATCCGATTGCGAAGGAGTGTTGAGAACGCCGATCTATGAGCCTCATGAACCGTGCCCTGGATTTCGTATTACATGTATAATCCACACTAGGACATACTGACGGATGAAGGGAAGTAGGTATCCGCAGTCTGAAACTCTGGTCCCTAAACTGTTTGGGCAAAACTAGAAGAAGAATTTCCATTCCACGATATGTAGGTGTCACTGATTCCCGACCAACAACCTATTTTTTTCCATGCGGACGGCACAGCGACAATGAGTAAAAAATTGTCGAGCATGAGAACGGTCACGAGTGGAAAAGTAGAACTGTTGAAACGCACGGGCAGAGAGGACACGCGCGCAAAAGGGAGTAAAGGGAGATGGTCGACAAGGAGGGAGGGAGAATGGAGAGTCCGAGGAGAATGAGGAAAGTATTGGGGACGAAGCTAGTAGAGGAAAGAGTGGGTTTGAAAATTGCGAATGAGACTCCCTGAAATCAAGGCGATGTCGCCTTTTGATCCCGCGTTCCAACGCCGTTCCCAGACGTACTGTCTATCGCTTCGCCCCTCATCTCCAGCGTAAAGGTCTTTGGTGACCACCACCGGGCACTCTCTGCGAAGAGCCGAGTTTCTTCAAGGAATGAGAGGGAGAGAGAAATGGAGATGGTGAGAGCTAGAGAGAGAAAGAGAGAGGGAGCAGTCGGCGACTCCATTGGGGGGAGAGTGGCGAGTCCCCTTCCGTCTCCGTTCGCCGACTTATCCCGGTGTCCTCCCTCACCGCTGCCGCACACACCCCGAAGGGTTGCGCGGTACTTCCACTTGATGCCTCCCCCCTATCCCTTCCCCTCGCTATTTCCCATTGCCCATATTGACGCGCCAAGTACGCTCGGGAGACCCAAAGGGAGTGCCACGTTAGGGAAAGGGAGGAAGGGTGAGCGGGAATTGGTTGCGTGAGTGAAGTGGAACCTAGGGGGAGCAAGAGATCGACGAAGATGAAAGGAGACTTGAGAGAAAAATATATGGGGAGAAGATGAAGTGAGAATACCCACGAGGGAAGTGACCAACCTCATTATGAAGCGAGTTTCACTATGAGGAAACAATTTTCGGGCTAAGCAGACATTGAATTGATTTAATAATTCAGATACAAAATACCTGCATATGATAAGTGAATGGCTAACGGAAATTGGCACATTATCTGCCACCTTCGAGATAGTTTCAGAAAATGGAAATGGAAAATGGGTTCGCTAGAGGCACACCATTCAGAAATATATTTGCTACGATATATGTGCGAAACAACTAGAAATTCTGCTTGGAAAACTAAATTTTGCTCTGCAAAAAATGAAAAGAAAACATTTGAAAACCTGTCGCGATTCCAGGCTGAAAGTAACAAGAAATTATTAAGGAATAAAGAAAATGACATAGCGGTAATTACACGATTATCTAAGCATTCGGTTCCTTAGGCATTGCTCCGAAGAGGCAATGGTTAAGGAACGGAAATTTTGTCCTAATGATGACTGCTGAATGATAACTGATGTCGATACCCGACGAAATAAGTCAAATACAGCTTTCAATAAAAGATCTTTGCTAGAAACCGAACTTACTCGTGTAAAATCAACCACAAAGGACGACAGAAAGAAATTTTGGTGAATTTTTTGGGACAATAAGAGTAAATCAGCAAATATCCTATGGTACTAAGCGAAAATGAAATGAACGGATGTGTGGCCGAAATCTTCCGTGAGGTCGAACATACTTCCGGCTATTACTAAGGGGAATTTTCATTTTCTCGTCTCATAAATGTTGATTTTTCACCACGAAAATAATAACGGCTCCATAGAATCTGCCACCAAAATCCATAAAATAAAACGAAACTACACTACTACTCGTCAATTGGTAAAATGAGGAGACGAAACTCAGCATGGAAAACGGAAAGGTAGGGAATAGCGAGGGAGACATGTAACTGGAGAAGAGTTAAAAAGCGAGATTTGAAGTGGCGAGTGGGAGAAAACAGGAGAGGCGAAGAGGGCGTCATTGAGAGGGAGAGAGAGAGAGAGAGAGAGATGGTGGTAGGTGGATATGTAGGGAGCAGGGGAAGGGGAGTTGGCAGAGGATCGAAAATACGATTTTTATTTCTGACGGCAGAGGTTGGGGTCGGGAGAGAAGAGAGATATGGTATTTCAGGAGAAATGGAAGGGGGGAAGATGTAGGAAATATATAAAAATAATAATATAACGTTCGTTGAGAGTGGGAAGAGGAGGAAATACCTTCAGATATTCCCCCATCCTCCACCATCCCTTTTTCCCACTCAACTACTCTCACCCCCCCCCCAAGTTCCCCCATCCCCTGGTATTTTATTTTAGTTTTTATTTTCATACATTCACCCGCAAACCCTCCCCTCTCTCGATGGGCAACCGTATGAATCCAATGCGTTCAGTTTCCCATCCATTTTCAAAGGCGAGAGCGTAGGTGGGCGGGAGTTGGGAGGCTTCACCGTGCGCGCCAACCGGTGATCGACTCGAGTGGGTATTGAAGCGGGGTCCGCTACGGGAAGGCACGATGGACTGGGGATCACGTGGGGATGCGATGCAAGATGTCGGCGATGGTCGATGGGAGATGGGTGGCAGGCAGTTGTGTTGAAAATGGTAAAGAAGGTGGGTAGATATTGATGAAGAGAGAGCAACAAGGGTGGAAGGAAGAAGAATGGATTTGAAATCAAGAGCATTGAGAGGTCTGCGCATGGCGTCTCTGCGATGGAGCAACGAAGGAATGTCTGGTGAAAGTGCACAAGGTTGTAAAAAGTAGATATTAGACCCATAGAAATAAGCCGTAGAATTCCATTCAAGAAAACAAAATCATTTATACGTGTCAGTGGAATTTGAATGAGAAGAGTGTATGCTGTTTTTAGCCTTCTAGGAGTTTGCGAAAAATCTCTCCTTTACCTGTATATTCACATGGACCTTTACTAACATTTATTTACACAGATACTAATTAATACACTCAGAATCAAACGATAAATTGATTAACCCATTTGGAAATCATATTTTCACAAATCAAAGCCTGAGGCAATCTCTCTTGCGAAATTACTACTAATGCATGGCGAGAATCATGAAGAACGATCATTGCTTTGTACAAAATTTGAATGTTGACGTACATTTTTAAATGTGTATGCTGTGCCGCGTTACTTGATACAATAAAAATATTAAATGTACCATATTGATCGTCAAATATGATTTCATCCAGATTAAAAACCTCATTTGGATCTTAGCTTCCAGTTTACAGAGTCTAAATCACTCAGAGGAAAATATATCATGGGAAAGTTGTGGTAGAATAATACAGATATGGCGATAAAAGTTAAAATCTGTTCAAACTATTTCCATGCGGTCTTAAAATATGGTCCAAATTAAGGATACTCCAAGAAATGAGTGAACACTAAGTTCATGTTGATGCGGTTAAACTTGTATAGTCTCGCTGTAATATAAGCACCAAGTATGCACCACTTAAGTTTTTAAACAAACCATACAATACGGTCAGTGGAGTCAGTTCTTGTGGGATGAGTAACACTACCCCATGAACCTTGTATGCTTTGTGTGTCCGTGTCAGAACATGTTAGGATATGATGAAAGATATACGACGGGCTATCTGAAATAAGAGATATGGATCCCGGCGCACAGGGACGGTAGGATCAGAAGGGGGGATGGCAGAAAGACCGGAAATTAGCAGATTCGAGCGGCAACCCTCTCGAGGGGGGTTGGGTACTGTCGGAGCTCACGCACCAGCACCATCGTCCAGCGAGAGAGCCTTCCCCTCCACGGTCCCCCACCTGCGTCCCCAGCATACATGCCTATTTCAATAAACCCCACGCTGGCGTATTACCAGCTAACGCACTCGCCCGTCATTCTTGTCGGCTTCTTACTCTGATTAGACTTTGACAGAAATCAGCCAGACCTATTGATTGAAAACAGCGCCTTGACGCGGAAAACTATTTATATTATACTTTCAGGAGATAGGAGCATGTCATTCCCGTAACTGAAGAGTTTTAAAGTGTGTCGTGCAGAGTTTTGAAAGTCATTCTCGAGGCGAGCTATGTTCGCCGCGCCTCAATTCCCTTGATGAGTTGTTCGAGCACAAATTAAATCTTGCCTCGACCCGATTCCAAGCCTTTGAGAAATTCTTTTGAAGTCGTTATTGGCGTGTCATTGACGCAAAAAAAATGGCTCAACAATTGCTATCTCTATACACCAAGGAAGAATAAACTCGTGACCTAATGAGTGCCTGAGTGCTGTTCTGGCGTGGAATTCCATAAACTAGAGGAGCTCGCATGCCACACGCTTAACTACCGCTGTCCTACATATGTCACGCAACAAACGCTACCGTATCCCTATATGCAAAAAATCAACTTCGCTCAACTGGTTTGATATAAGAAGAGAAAAATTATCCTTAAGGTTCGTAAATCTGTATTATATATAAATATAATCTTTTACCAAACCCCATCTAGCAAATTTACAGCTTTTCTAAGGTTGCTATAGTACGTAGGTTTCATGAAAACCGATGTTTCCATCCACCTTGCATAATGTAATAATATTTCTTAGGAATTATTACGCAAAATTTATGTAGATCTAAAATGGATTTTTTGGACACCGGAAATAGGTAATTAGATTAAGTGCTGAGGAAATAATTAAAAATATTTTCTGATACCGGCGAAATTGGAAGCAATTTTTAATGGTTATAATCTTTTAATTCCGTAGAAGGATGTTGCTCTAATGTATTCTGACTGCTCTTAGCTTTCAATCTTGTAAACTAATGTTCTGTCCAGCCAGAATGTTGTGGACGCTTGCAAGATTTTTTTTACCAAGTTCATATTTATTTAAGTGAAGGGACGCATGTTTCCCTATATTGGAATGGTAAATTGAAAAATGAGATTATCCTCCAAGTAATTGTCCTCGATTGTAGAGAGCCAACTGGACATAATATGATTCATTCCAGAAGACGGCAATATCAGGGCCTTTGAAAACGAAGGCTATTAGATATCAAAATATGATGTAATTTCTCATCGTTCCGATTTTTCCGATTAAAGGAGCAACAATTAAAGAAAAAGGAAATCTTTAACCTTTCATTTTGGAACGATGCCCCTCGGATATAGCCTGTTATACCTTCGAATGAATACAAAGCAAAGGAGTGTGTGCTCAGAAGATGGGGTGGCAAGGGATAAGTAAGAGGAGGATGAAGGTAGAAGGTGGAACCGGAATCTCCCTTTGTGTTGTCTCATTCAACTCCCCCCTTCTCAGCTGGTCTCTGTTCGACCCATTGTCTTCATCAGGGTCGAAACACAAAGAGACGTTGATAAGGGCCAAAGAAGCGGATGGAAGGCGAATCTGGGGGCAAGTACAAGACTAATTCGCGAATTGCCTAGCCGTCCACTTCTATTTCGTGTAATTTGTTGCGCGGGGTACACAATTTACTTCTCGTTTCTTGACTGGATTACTAAAAAAAACATTAAGTAAGCTTCAAAAACTTGGATACTATACAGATTTCTAACCGAACCCCTCTGGAGTCTATGTATTATAGACAGATGCTTACAGTCAGGGGAAATAATAGTTTTACACGTTTCATTGACTAATTTTTGGAGAAATATTTCCTTTTGGGTGCCTTTCAGCTAAGCACAACAAAATTTCCTTGTCACAATAACTCAATAAGTTTAATGAACAGGATGAGCAAATGCATTAATATTTCTCCTTGAGATACATATACCTGCATTAAATCGTTTTTTTCCATTTTCTATAAACTAACACGTGAGTATTACACAGCTTACACGTCTGTATCTATTTCAATTGGTTAATATTAAAACAAAATTCTCAATTTTACCTTTTAATGGTAATGGTATTCAAATAAAATAATATCTTACAAAGTTATGCAACAGCCGTTATATCTGACAAACTTTCATTATTTGCCATTTTAGGAATTAAACTAAGTGTGTTATATTTGTTTTTACTGCTAAAGTTGCTGAACTGAAATTGGAGATAGCTCATCAACGCGTAATTGATCCAAATCTTATTTGGCGTCCGATCACTCCCGCTTACTGCCGAATACCTATAATCCCCTAGAGATTCGTGGTAATGGCTTTGTGACCTCATTTAGGCTGCTCCAGACTTAGGGGTTAAGAACCCGTGATGAGCCCAGCAGATGTGAAAATGGAGTAGAGACGCGACGTTAGAGCTTATTGTTCACGGTGGACTGAAATCGATCACGCGCAATCCGCGATGCCTCACAGCGAGAATTCTCATTCCGTGGCGTGTTCAACTCAGAGTATTCGGAGAAACCTATAGCGCAAACACGATGTTTGGCAGACAAATGACGGGTTAATGGGGAAGGCGGAAACATTCTATCACTCCCTCTAACACCGGAGCGCTGCAAATTCCCTTGACGCTTTGCCTCAGAATACCGGGTCAAAACACGCCCTGCAGTCGAAACGAAAACTTTCTTCCGCGCCTGTTTATCCTCCTTTCTTATCGATATATCCATTCTGAAAGCATTTGAGAAAAGCTTAAAGGCGGGAAGAGAGTTGGGTTAGGTGGGATTTCTGGGGTCTGCAACCGCCACCAAAGCGCAGAGAACACGGACTATGTCCTGTCCATCGGACGCCGTTCAAGAGGCTCATCCCTTCCCCTCTCGAAATGCCCTCAATGTGCCCATCCTCTCTCCTGTATCCTAAGAAGAAAAAAAACTTCTCCAGCGTCTCAAAGCATTATTCTTTTTTTTCCCCACACCCTTTCTAAATGCATCCACTCAAGAGAGGCAAATACACACAAACCCTCAAAGACTGTCACCTCAGAAGCCATCCCTCAAGAGAAATGTTTTCATAATTTTTTCCTGCCCGCTTCCCCTCGGCCTCCCCTCACCATCTCTCTCCGTCCTCTTCCTCCCTTCTGGCCTACGACACGCCGCCATCGCTCAAAAACCGTCTCTCAATCTCACCGTCCTCTTTAACTTCCTCCCGTCATAATTTTTTCTGCCTCCTCCTCTTCTTCCTTGCCCCTCCCCCTCCCATCTTCGGCGCGCTTCCACTCACAACGGATCCTCTGCCGCGGTGCTGATATGGCGTGGAGCCATCAGTCTCCACCTCCCCACTTCAGCCACCACTTCCTCACACTCTTCCTTCTTCCTCCGTCTCTTTCTCCTACACCCACCTCATTTTTTTCAGTTCTCCATCTCCCATTCACTCTCCTCTCGCCCTCGCTCGAAGCTCAACACCAATGGAATGAAATGCATATCTCTTATACCACCCCTCACTTACGGCAGACGGAACGGTAATTTTTTTTTCGAATGGGATCGTTTTTGCTAAATACGCGTATCGAGGCAATGCATCAACGCGAAACGAGCAGCAGCTACTCGAAGGCTTACTGTTCCTTTAAAAGTCCCACAAAAGAATAAGTGATTCCATGTTGAATTTTTAGCCAGAATAGAGATTTTACTTCGTGTGGTACTCATCTCTGTCGTCTGGAAGAGATGAACACCTCCCTCGTATGCCATGATTGTATTCGAACGTCATATATTATAGACATACACTTGAGTTCAAATAGCTACGTTATTATTTAATTCTATAAATGGTCGCTGAGACGAAAGATAAATTTCAACTGTGTTTCTCGAATACTTGATGATTTAATAGGAAAGTGACGTTTTCCAATGTATTTAAATCACTTTTTCTATTCATTTACAGTAGGTTACTTAACAGAAAAATCATTGATATGAATATATTTATGAGAAAACATTGAAAAATTAGATGTGTTAATGCCTAAAACAAATGACGGAATAGAGGGTAATTACTTAACTACTTCCTATGACCTATAAAATTGAAACTTATGACAATCATACATTAATTTAGGTACTAATCAAGATGACCTCTGAAGAATTCTGCATGTCCGGGTTTTCACCGCGTTGTTGTTTGAAGCCGACAACAGTTTCGCCGAAGTTTCATCCGGCGTCTTCAGGTCGAAGATGAGGACAACCAACTACCTTTCCTGGACGTCTTAGTCAAAAAGAAGAGTTGTGGGAAGCTGGGACATGCTGTTTACAGAAAGAAGACGCACACCGACCGTTATCTAAACGCAACCTCTCACCACCATCCGCTCCAAAAGACATCTTTGGTGGACACACTAGTTCACAGAGCGTATGAAATCTCTGACGCCGATTCTTTGCTGACTGAAAAGAAACATCTCCTGAGAGCACTAAAACAAAACGGCTATCGGAACGATATGGTCCTAAAAAGGACCGCCAGGGAAGAAAGGCGAAGACGAGATTCTGACAAGTCAATCAAGCAGACGGAACCGGACCCAAAGGCATACGCGACTATCCCCTTCGTATCCGGAACATCCGAGAAGATAGCCAGAATCCTTAAAAAGCACGACGTGGTGACAAGATTCAACTGCACCAAGAAAATAGCGGACGCGCTCCCCGGACCGAAGGACAAAATCTCGAAAGACCTATACGAAGGGGTCTATCAAGTACCGTGTTCATGTGGGAAAGCCTACATCGGGGAAACATGCCGAGCTATGAAAGTTCGGATGAAAGAACACCTCCGGGCTACTACGAACAAACAGTTTCACCTCTCGGCCATCTCCGAGCATAAATGGAGTGAACCCGGCCATGATATTCTATTCCATGACGCTACAATCATAAGTAAAGAAAGTAGATATTACCCACGCCTAATCAGAGAAGCTATTGAGATAGCCAAAAACCCGGCGAATTTCAATAGAGATGAAGGCTACCATCTCCACAACGCGTGGAAGAGAGTCCTCCGAAAAAGGACCAATCAGAGAGCAGCACTTGGACGGGACCACCTATATAAGGACGGCCAAAATCTGAGTCCCTCCCCGAAGAGGATCATTATCCTATAACGGGGTTTCCGTGTTGTTATTGTTATGTTTATATATTGTTTATACTCTCCTTACAATCTGTACTTTGCAAGACGGAAATAAAAACCTTTAAAACTGAAAAAACTGAGTCCCTCATCTTCGACCTGAAGACGCCGGATGAAACTTCGGCGAAACTGTTGTCGGCTTCAAACAACAACGCGGTGAAAACCCGGACATGCAGAATTCTTCAAGCCACCGCCGCGAAAATCTACGCAGCCATATAAGATGACCTCTGGTTTTATCGTTTCCAATAGGCATAAGAAGTGAATACAACCCCAAAAAAGGTATTCACTTTTGGTTAAAAAAATTCATTTTTACCCTGAAGTTAATTAGGTAACAATATGAAATAAAAACTATTTTATGAAAATCTGCCCGCTTCGAAACAAGTCAGCCGTTAGTTATATTATGCAACGCTTTGCCTTTGCTTGTAAATGACATAGCCCCCTTTGCGTCATCAATCGAGTGGTCCAGTAATGCGGCAGAAAAAAATCGGGCGCTATCTTCCTATTCCGCGCGCTGAATATTTACATTAGCGATGAAAAAAAACAAGCCACTCGCTACACGTGTCCATCGATCTGTGAAAAACTTATGATAGCCGCTCTTGTGTATGGCATCTTTTTCATCGCGATATCCATTTTTCCAATCCTCTTTTCCCCGAGAGCAAAACGGCTGCATCAATATTTCCCTTGCGAGGGAATCTCCCTCTCCCTTAGTGTCTCCTCCTCTCGTGCCGCCGACACCTCCGAAACCAACCTCCTCCTCCTCCTCTGCCCCCTACCTTCTGCCCTCCCCACCCCACACGCCGCCGAAACCTTCACCCACGGATCCCATCCATCTCACTTCACCCCACCCCTCCTTCCTCTTTTGCTCCACAACCTGCTTAAAATACCTACCCCATTTTCAACCCCCCACACTCCAACCTTCCTCCGCGGCGAGAGTTACGGATATTCGTTTCCCCCTCCTCTCGTACTCAAGACTTCACCCTCTTCGACCCCACCTCCGAATACCACGGGCCCACTACCGATACCATCACACCCACACAATCTTCCGACACAACACCTTTCCTCCCCCGTGACTACAGTACACTACGCTTCATCTTATAGCCCTCCTCTCTCTTAAAAAAGTATCTCAGCATCTCCCCTACAAGATTCTTCTCTCCCTTTTCTCTTACCCCGTTCCCCACGTCTCAATTCCTCCCTCTGCCCTCTTTTCTCGCACCCACGGACACCCCGACGCAACCGTTCCTTCGACATTCAGCCCCTCATACTCTCAATATACCATCCACGAAGACCTCAGATGTAAATCACGTTTCCCAATAAAACATAATGGATTTTTTTTCCAAAATGAGAGAGAGAAATCGCGGTTTTTCTGGGAGTTGGAACATAAGGGAGTGGAGAAGCTCGATGTGAATGTAAAGGGGGGTGAGGGAGGATGAAAAATGGGTAAAATACTAAACAGTTCGGTAGCGTCTTTGTCGTTATGAGTGAGGAGACGGGGGAGGAGTGGGAAGTGAGGGGACAAGGTGCGAGGGCAGGCGAGGGAAAGTATGCTGAGGACGCTTGAATCCGCAAAATGACTGTCTCATTTCGGCGATGGCAATAACTCCTTGCCGTTTTCGAAATGCCTTCCCCTTCTTTTTACTCTTCCTTGCTTTCTTATCTTTCGCCTTCGTCTCGCTGCTGATGTTTCAATATTCCCCATCCGATAAAGAAAGCACCTTAGTCTTCTTGGACTCTTCGGACTCATTTTTAAGCTGTTTCAATTTTACAAATATTTTTGAAATTCCTAAAATGACAAATAGAGTGGTCTTACTTCCGATTCTGTACATTCTACTGAATGCAACTATCACGGATTTTCCTTCTTTACTTTTGATCTTTTAGGATCTGATAATCGACTTTTGACCCTTCAATTAGCGATACACGCCCGTCTCGAGTATCACCTAAAGATTGGGAATTATTCTTCCAGTAAATATCCGTTCGGTAACCATTACGAGAAAATTGTAACTTTGCATTCAATCCACAGAATCGTTGAACGATTTAACAAAGCTATCCTCTCTAAATTTTGAGTATAGGTAGACACGAAAAAATCTGGCCCTATTTGATTGACAAAATAAATGAGCGAAGTAGAACTTTTTTGGCAATACCTAATTAATCCCATGTGTAGAATTCATGCAATATATTTGAAAAACAAGTTATTATTATGTATTAAAAATTTTTTTAACCTTCTTTGAAAGCTAATAAATCAGCCAATATTTTCCGTAGGCAACTGCGCCAACATTATCAGTGTCACTGTTTTTATTTTCTCAGATATGAGCTCCGGCTGGACTTCCCAGAGTAGTCCCTTACAGTTCTAATTACTCAATCGTCTCCCGATTTATAATCGGTTCTCCTTCGCTTACGGGGGTGATGAAAAACCTTCTAATCAACCTAATCATGCAGCGGAAGGAGGAAGAGGGGCAAGGGCTCCAATCGGTACGATAAGAGCATCCAAGCGCCGAGAAATAATAACAGTAATCTGATAGGGATTTGAAGTTTTAAGAAGGGCTTTTGGGGAGAGGAGGAAGAGAGTTGCTCCGGAAGGGCAGGAGAAGAAAGAGCAAGGCTGTGAAGAAACGAACCAGTTTAGGGGGAAGGGCATTCGAGTTAAGGAGCGTTAAAAAGGTAATAGGATTGCAGGTAGAAGGGGGAGAATGTGATACTTGCTCCAGCCAAGGGAAAGAGAATAATGATAACACAATTAAAAGGGAAGAGGAAATTAATTCAGAGTTTGTATTTTCCCTTTCTTGAGCGCTCCAGACTTTGCTTTTAATGGGAGGAAAAGGAAAATGCTCTGCCTCTCCCTCCCCGTCTCTCACTCCTTTTGTGCTGGGAGTCGAGTTAATTCGTTCCGCCGTGTGTAGTCAGAAATAAACTATTGTTTGAGGTAAACAGTCGGCTCGATCCGCCCCGTTATTTGTCGTCTTCGGATGCGAGAACTGTTAATATTCTTCCGGAAATGTTTTCAGACAAAAGGGGAGTCTGTTCGGAGATAGCTTGCAATTTTTTTAGCAGCTCGTGCTAATTCAAGTCCTTTATTCTGCGGCGCATGGGTATAACTAGTCGCCAGCCGTGGAGAAATAAATTATAGCTGATATGATAAAAAACCTAAGCCGTGACATACTATTATCACATATTAAAAAAATTAATATCTTATCTTAAGCATTTCTTAAATAATCACTTCGCTATCACTCTTAATATTCATATTTTTTTCTCAGGAATGGAAACGTTTTCCAATAACTGACTTTTCTAAATCATTATGGTCTTCAAATAGGATTAAAAAATTCAATATCGCTCACAACTTGGAGAAGATACATGTATATATCACTTTCCAAAAAAAACCTTGAGGTATCACGATCGAACGAACTTCGGAAGCAAACGTTTTCAGGATTTAAATGGGCTATAATACTTTATTGGACATATATTTTTGCTTTTCTTTTAAATAACTAGAAAAATATATAAATCTTTAACAGCCGTTTAAGAATTTAAAAAAAATTACGCTTAAGTTAAAATACACCTCCCTATTGCATATAATATTTAATCATACAATCGAGTCCAACATTTTGATCTCATAGTACTTCAATGTCCTTCATCTTAATGCATTTTTCTCGTAAAATCTTTCAAAATCGAATTTTATTTTTGTTTTTTTTTTCACATTTCCCTGACCATTTGCATCCATATTCCGACCCAGAAATATTCTTTTGACCATTCAAGAAGTTCTCGCGGGTTTCCCACCAGGTGGGAAACCCGAGAGAACTTCTTGAATACCATACGCCGGGAAAACCTGAGATCTTTCATTCTTTTGACCATGTTTACCAAATGAATAAGTAAAGCACTTATCAACGACACTATTTCTAATAAATGGTCCAAGGCACCGACAAAAAACCGTAATCATATACGTAAAGGCAGGAGGAAGCTGTCGAATCAATCAAGTCGCTTCATACTTCGCTATATTTAACATTTCTGGGTATTGCTGTTGGCATTGCTGAAAAAGTTGTAAGATAACAGGATTGTTTCAGATGGAAATAGGGCCTGTAATAGACGTAATTCGGTTTAATTTGGATTGATTCGCCATTTATATTGCGTTCTGATACGATAGGATTTTGGAGATATTTGACTTCCTTTCTTCGCATCTTCTAACCTTCGAACCCAAAAATGAGATAAAAAGGGAATGATTGCTCAAGAAAATCGTAACGGATCGCCTAATTTCTTGAAGTGTGTGCTTAAAAGTTTTAGACAAACAAGTTACCGTGAGTGACTTTACCCTTATTACTATTTACAATTCTTCGAAGTTCCACATGAACTTTAGAAATAACATTACTCGAGTTTAAAATATATATATTAAATAAGTAGCACATGGGTGATGCGAAACGAAATTTTTCAAAAAATTACTGATTAAACATGTACACGGATTTAACCTCAAAAATATATATTATATCATATGATTTGATGCTAACAGATCCACTAGAGAATTTAGTTTTCAAAAGTAAGAACCAAAAACAAAATTTTAGCGATAGCAAAACATTTCTGATGAAAAGAAGCAGGAAAGATTCTAAAAATAAAAACATTCAATAAATTAGTTCCTGCAGCGTAGTAATTTCTATTTATACCTGTACCCGAGAGACACCTCGAAATCGTTAAAGGAGATGAAATGGAGACGATGCGTTTGCACACGGAAAACCTCGCCAGTCCCTTGTCAATGGGTTTCCTCCCGCAGTGCCTTCATTTTCCATGCCTAATATTTCCGGTTCATGTCAGGATGAAATGTTCCCGTCGCCAGCCGCCATGAGGACCTTATTTCATAACGATTTCTTCAGCCATGCACGACCCGAAATGATTCATTTTCAGTGTTTACGACATGTTTAAGAAATCCTGTTTGCTCACGGGCCTTTCACATTTTAAGATAGACTAACAATAGGAATTCATTAATTTTAAGCCGTATTGGATGTAACATTCAATCAATGCATGAACTTAGCAAACTAACGACGCGAAAAATTAAAGATTGAAGGAACATTCTACTTCGGCTACATAGCCTGAAATCATTTCAGCTGGAGTTTTTTCTAGTCAAATTAAAGACATTTTCTTTTGAAAACTATTCCATATTAAAATATAGACTATTATCAGGCCATTTTTTAAATAATTGGGTTAGAAACATGTTTCCGGAAAGAAAATGCTACTAAATTACTTTGCCTACTCAGTGAAAAATTCTTAAGACTTATCGTTTAAATGAAAGCCGTCTCGTTTAATCCACTTAATCCTCATTTCGTGCTAACAAATATGCTTTCAAGGCCGAAATGAGAGAAGTGGGTTATAGAGATAATTTAATAGCAGATGTCCTCTTTTAAAATGCTTTGCGCCGTGCAGCTTTCCTATCACCTATAATACTCTTTTGAGGAGTCGTTCCTAGCTTTCGTTAAAAGAAGTAGAGATCACGATTCTCGCGGATATCATTTCACGGTCGGACCCACGATAGGTCACATCTCCTCACGAATTGTGAAGCCTCACAGAAATAGAAAAAAGAGAAGAATAAAAATAAGTCTCCCTCAGACAAAGAGAGGTGGGTAGATGTGGAGAGAGAGAGGTTATTCTGGGCTCGTGACGGCCCAACGATCTTTTGCTCTTTCCACGAGCACGCGAAAGTAGTGAGCTAGATGGAAGATGCACACTCTATACTCACGATTTTACGATCAAACTCTCGATGCTGTTTGAACTGCATCTAAGGGTAAACCGAGAGAAAAAAGGTTACAGAGATTAAAGATGCTTTCAGTTTGGTAGGTGAAGTAAAAAATATACATAGCATAGTTAAAAGTGTTTGTGATTGGGAACGACCAAATGGGAATTTTATATCTGTAAGTACAAGGCATTTAGAGCGAATTCAGTTGTGGAAAAAAATTAAATAAGCAAAACATGATCTGAGAGTTTATCAAATTTTATGCAATGATTATTGAAATTAAATGGTGTTCCAAGTGAATGGACAAATGTTAATATCGATTTAAGCAATTCCTTCCGTCACATGCATACGTACGTTCACAGAGAGCACAACCTATTAATCCACGCTTACCTACTGCAAAAAAAATTAAGTTGCTGTAGTAACCCTTCTACCCATACATGTCAATTGATTACCCTCCAAAATAATAATACTCATTGATTATATTGATTTCCTTCCAAGGTATAAAATTCTGAAATAGCTGAAACTAAGCTGTAAATTAATTTTAGAGTAACATTAAATAACTGGGTGGATGGCTTGTGATCGGTATGACTTGAATTCACAAATAATACACATGAAATAAATAGCTTAAAATTAAAAAGGTTAACCGTTTAAAAATATGCGCACAATAAATTTTCATTTTCGGAAATCAGTCGATCAAAGTTAACCCCTCCATTTTTACTGCTAGCTTCTAACGACTAATATTTTTTATTTACCATTAACTTTTGGAAAGAGCAAAAATTTTCATTATTGAGGGTTGTTACTACATTTTTGCCCGTAATCTTTCAGCACATAATTCATTGGGAAATGTTTATTCATTAACCAATTTTCTTCATTTTATATTATTAATTTTAAATCAATAAATACATTTATTTATTCAAATGGGTATACAGGATCCGTAGAATAGGTATCGGGACTGGTTCAAAAAATGAAAATTTATTGCAGTTATCATTACAATGACTTAATAATCATTGAAATACATTCCTCCTGCATCGATACACTTAGTTCGACGCGTCGGCCAATCGTCAAAAGCCAACTGGAAGTCGGTTTCCGGAATACTGTTGAGAGCCTTTGTCGGCGATGCTTGAACCGCCTCGATGGAGTCGAACCGATATCCTTTGGGCTCCCTTTTCCTTCGCGGAAACAAGAAAAAGTCAGGTGGACCCAGGTCAGGGCTGTAAGGGGGGGGGGTGAGGGAACGTTGCCACGCCGAGTTACGTTAGCAGCTAAATTTCCATCCGCGACTTTTTTGTTCCTCGCTCAAGACTTTCCGCGCCAGCTTCGCGCACACTTTCCTCATTACAAGATCCTCTGTTACAATGGTGTGGACGGTTCCGACTGAAAGGCTGGTCTCCTCATTGATAAGGGCGATGGTTTAACGCCTGTAAGAGTCCAAAACGTTTTTCACTATGGCCACCCGAGCATCGGTTCGAGCAGTCGTCGGGCGACCGACGCAGTGCTCGTCATTGACGAGCTCCCGGCCTTCCTCAAACATGTGCCATTGTGCCGCTCAAAAACTCTTGTGCGGCTTAAGGCATCATCCCCATAAGCCTGTTTAATGAGTTCAAGGGTTTCCGACGCGGATTTCCCGAGTTTAACGTAAAACTTCACAGCCTAGCGTTGCTCGACGGTGCGCTCCATGCTGGCGCGGCGACACCAGAAACAATCACACGTCATAAAAATCCACCTCCTGTCTCAACCCAATGTCCGGAGGCGACTGAACTTATATGCGCCTGAGTGGTGGGGGACCCCTCTACCGAGCCAATCGGTCGGACCCCCCACCCACCGCTCCGTTGAGGCTACAGCGTATCAGTCCCGATACCTATTATACGGACCCTGTAGATATAAGGGAAAGTGGTAGGCTACCCCTTATCCTAATATCTATATCCATGTGAATTACTGTGTGCTCGACCTTTAACAGTTTTTTTGTTTATATGAAAACATTAAATATATATGTTAATCTATATTGTTTGTAAAATATACAAATTGTGCAATATAATAGATAATGTATGCTAAATATGCAGTGAACGTGGTAATCATTCATGAAAAAAATTGACTCAAGAGTCTCATCTGAAGTACGTATTTTTTGGTCGTCTGAACATGTTTTTGAAACCTACTCGATGGTGTTTTTTGTATGTAACTACATGGAATTTCGGTATAAATGCTCATTTATTATTAATATCAACAGCAAAATTTTTGTATTTTAAGTTTTAAGTTTCCCTAGGAGTACGTAGTGAATTCATTTTATTCAAAATCAACATAGAACAGAAACCCAGCAACCAAGAATATAGTATATTGTCAGTTAGTCAATTTACCATTATATTTCTTCCGTTCACCTACATGATTTAAAAAAATAATTCAGTCACGCAGATGCCATGGTTTTCTAGAAACATTTTTTTAATAGTTTCCTCCAATCCTTATAAATAATAATATATTTTAATTATTTAGATTTTTCACTAACCTTTTCTTTATCTTTAAATTAAATTATATTTCGCGTTTTTATTTTTGCATGAACCAGAATGGACATTAAAATTAAACCACTTGGCTTTTCCACTTAGAAAAAAGTGTTATTTACTACCTAGGTTTCGTTATGGTATAACATCATCAGGTAAAAATACAAGTTTGACTTCTCCGATATCCGTATAGCCCCAACTATTATTTTCGAACAGCACCTGCTGTCGTAAATCTTGTCCTAATCAAAGTTCTATTCCTAAGGCCATAGATGTGATAGGTACTAAATCTTCTTGGCAATAATGCTATGTGCCAAGAAATTATGACACACGTTGATTCATAACTTTCACTTCATTAAAGCAAATAATACCCTGACAATTCATTATCATATTATCTCTGGACATATTCATACCAACAGATAATATAAATTAAATTTGCTCTTGATATTAATGTTTAAAATAGATACATTGCAGATGTAAAAAGTTGTTTTATAGGCACATCACATTTTGTTTACACAGTTTTAGGGTCAGAATTATCTCCACCCCTTGAATTTGTGTTAATTTTACGCGTTGACTCTTAGGATGAACTCCCGCTCGTTAACGAAATTCAACGATGCCTCAAATCATCTTTCTCACTTAAATTTAGAATATGAGATACTTGTTTTAAAATCGTTTTTGAAAACTGCCTTGAAATAAAATTTGGACAAGCCTTGATTTCCATTCTTATTCGGCTACGCCACTAATCAAATAGTTAAATACGATGTTGCGTAGTACAGTTGTAGGAAAAGTTTGAATTTAATTAGACTTAGCTGTTAATATGCATGAATATTACATTATACCTGTAACTAAAGCACATTCCAAAGACTTCTTTTCGAATAGTAGCTAATGTCTGAAATCTTTTCTAAATCAAAGTTTCCTCTGAACATCCCAACCAACATCCAGCTGAAGAAATACAATTAATATTTATGAAACGAACTATATTCTTATTTTTAGTAGGGTCTGAAGGCATCATTATTTTAGTAATTATTCAATTATTTTATGATATTTCAGTTAATCGTTTCTTGTCAATGTATCGCAAATGCAACGTACTTGTATGTACTAATCACAGAATGATATGTCTCAGTACGACATTCTTTGAAAATTATAGCGAAACTTAAAATTATCTGACTTGTTTAGGACATATGAAACAAATTAAGTAAACTATCTTAAACCAATAGGAAACTATAATTACGAAGTCAATAAATGTGATCGGTTCCAAAGTTAAATTCATCGTCGGTTAACAGACGACAAATCGGCGAGTGAGCGATGAGGCATTTCCAAAAATCAATGCCCTATTATTGGTAGCAATAATAGGGCATTGATTTTTTAAAATGCCCTATTATTTTTTTTCATAGAATTAAGAATTGCTTTCAATTCTTAATTCTATGAAATACTCTAATGAATGTGATGCATTGAAAATTTAGTTTTTACCTTTAAAATTCGAAAAATACTACGGTGACTTAACTAAGGTTGAAGATCTTGTTATTTTTTAATATCAAGTTATAAAAAGAGAACATTGGTATACTTATTGAGGAAGAGCTAAACAAGTCACATGGCTTTAAACCTGGTCAGCATTAAGCCATTTTTCGCAAATAAATTATGCCAGTGAAATTATACATCAAGGAATTTTTTCTCCCAGAAGAAAAGGACTGGAACATAAATCCCTATTATTCTCTTCTTTCTAGAAAATAAAATTTTGCTAGGAAAAACATCCTTTGACGGAAGAAAGGAGATTTTTCTCAGAATGAAGTGCATATTTCTTCTGATTAATGAATAACTATAGATGTTTTGGTATTTTCAACATTAAAATGGGTAAATAAAAGTTAGAGATAGGAAGTGAGATTTTGACAAAGCATGCCGGACGAAACTCTGCGACGAAAAACCTTGGGACTGAAGAGCAAATAAGAGTGTGGATCTTCATGAGCGGAGGGCTGAGCGTGAAGAGCAGTGGGAAGGGAGGAGTACCTAGTGTTTAATCTCCTCCCTGGCCCATTCGTCCCTCCACGGAAGCGGAACTGGATTCCCGTGGAGATTCGGCGATCCCTGGACGGGGGAGATAAGAAGTTCTCCTTAGGATCACCAGGCGAAAGGGGGGCGGGAGGGGTGGAGGCTCTGGCGACAACGATGGCGATCGAGTTCCCATGAATCCTCATTAGCGGTCCTGGAAAGGGAAAAGGACGGCCCGGGCGGGCGGGGACGGGACGCGGGATTCGCCGTTTGGGTCATCCGCAAGAGATACTTCTAAACCCATCCGGCAAACCGCAGCGGAGAAGGTCAAAGCGGGAAACCCACAGTGGTTAGTTTATAAGGCCTTTGCCCCATCACTATCTCCGGGATCTCCTATTTCCTCTGCATGGACATTGCGAATGAATTCACTCCCCTCACCTTCTCTCTCTCCCTGCTCGCATCTTATCGATTTATACCTTTGATAAAATTCAATCTGCTCACACTTCAGCCAGTAATAGTCATGTTCATTGAATCTTGTATACGCTACTTATTTATCTATATCAAATTTTCTTTTTGCGGGACAGGTATTCAGCTTGCCGATATATAATTAATTGCACCTAGCTTTCCTTACGATTTCAAACTTTCACCTCATCTCTTTTTTCAAAGATCTCGCATTCTAAATTTTAACACGTAAGGTATTATGGGACAGAAGTTCCTTTCATCATTTGAACTGTTCAAAAATTTTTAACCTCAATATTGAGACATATTCTTCAAATTATAATGTCCTTTAAGCATATGCAGGGTGCGTTCCAAAAGTAATGCATTTTTTTAAAAGTAAGTTATTGAGCAGATTTGGACAAACCCTTAAAATTGTCCTTGCCTCTACACCACTGTCCTTGGACCTCTACACATTTTTTCCAGCGACTTTGACATGACCGGTACGCACCCCGGAGGGCGCCTTCGGGCACCTCTCGCGAGATCTTTGTCACGGCTGGTTAGATCTCTTCTATGGGCAAAACACGGGTTCCATTTAGGGCATCCTTAATCCAAGGGAACAAAAGGAAGTCTGCTGGGGCGCATTCAGGACTATAGAGGGGGGGAGGGTGGAGCAGCGTTGGCACCTGGTGTTTGGCCAGGAACTCGCGGACTCGTAGTGCGTTGAGGCAAGGCGCGTTGTCGTAATGGAGTTGCCAGGTAGCGGAGATGTCCTGATGAACCTTTTTCGTAGTTTTTCCAGCACATTCACGTGGTAAGCAGCGTCAATTGCCCGTGTTTGAGGAACAAACTCCTTATGAACCACTCCTACACTTTTGAAAAAAAGACAATGAGCATTGTTTTCACTTTTGATATGCTCTTTCTTGCCTTTTTGGGCTTGAGGGACTGGTCGGTTTATCACTTTTAGAACCCAGGTTTTATAACCAGTGATGACGTTGTACAAATAATCAGGTTCATTTTTAATATGTTGCGAAAGTTCCGAATACTTGAAATTTCCGCTCGGTTGGTCTTTTGGTCGTTTTCGTGACACGGTGGGCTCATGTTCTACCGCTTTTACAGTTTTAAGAAAGCGGAGACCGGTTTTGCGGCAAAGCTTAGCGCCCCCCCCCCCATCTAATCCACGTGGTTTTATCCCACTCCTACCATTAGAAGCGGCGCGGGGAATTCAATTGTCTTACTTTTGGAGCGCTTCTTGTATTTACTAAATACCCTAATTAAATGAATGAATTAAACGCCTGCAACACATAAGGCTAAATACAAGTATTCACCATTACCACGGAAAATCGGCTAAATGGCTTGCTAATTTACCATCATTACGAGGAAACGCCACGCAATTTTTTTAAATACACATATTTAATTTCAGGTACGCCAAAAAATACTGATAAATACATACTGGATAAAAACTCTTGTAAATAAGAGCATAAAAGCGGTTGTATATTTGATTCTCACTTTTTCATATGAATGGTAACATCGAAATAAAGTGAAGGCCAAGTTATATGTAAATATAGGCAAAAGACATTTTATTCATTATTGTTCTTTTAAGGTCAATTCACGCATGATCTTTCCTTCACGCATAATTTTTTCATCGTGTAACATTGGCTTAGACTATTTTACCAGGTAGCGTAATAAACCATAGGAATTTACGTGTTTGAATAGACTTTTTGTCACTGCCATTACAACGTTTGAGGGAAACCTATCGGTAGAATTTGAATTAGCCACTGGCCACCACTCAATTATTCACGCCCACCGACGCAGAAAATATAATTTTCCAATATGGCCACATGTAAGGACCACGAGGATATTATTAATTAAATGATTACTTTATTTGATCAAAAGCCAGTTAATCAAGCATTGTATGATTGGTTCGTCAAACAAATTGACACAATCGATTTTCTGGTTTTGGTGCTCAAAACCTGAAAAAAGTTATTTGCAGTCATATGCGCGACTTGAATTGTTTATGATGCTTCAATAAAAACAGAACATTGCCTAACAATTGATCAATATTATAAGTATATCTAAAATATGCATGAATATATAAAGTATAAATATTCCAATTCAGTGTACAATATCACGGGCATTGCGAAATAATTCACGTGGCAAAAGGAAATACCCCTCAAATTTGCTCATTTCACAAGCCTGCGCATAGAGCCACAAAGTAAAATGCAATCGATTACATAAAAATACCTTCTACCTATTCAGTAAATCATGTAGGTGAGGAGGTCGTTCGATTAAAAAAATATGACTATGGATACATTTATGATTTTGTCTTTTTATCATACCAATATTTAATGTTCGTTTAAATCAAAATGAAAGTAAAGTGAAAAACATTAATGGATTCTTTTATGTTTCTAGTTATATAGTTATGTAATTTCATATGAAACTTGCTGATAGATACTTAAACTGGTGTAAAAATGGCCTTCTTTGGAAATTTAGAGAGAAACAACCAAAATAGTAAAAATAAGTGAAGAGAGACCCAAGAAATCAACACTAATCTAATCAAATATACATTCATGTTATCTGTAAAACGCTCCACTGTGCCCTAGGTAAGATCCATTTAATCAGTCACTGACTCCATTGATTTGGGCTACCAAACACACATCGTACTTTTTTAAAGGTCTTTATGCTTGAAACGTCTTTAGAATGGTTTGGCTTCCCTCAAAGTAGCTGCCGCAAGCAATAATTGTCAACTGGTCAGACTAATTGTAATCGGACGGATGGTCCAGTCAACCTAGTTAATCCGGCCGGTAATGAGCTCACCAATGAATGCGGATTCGTAGCTTCAATTCTCGAGAATTGATGGTACTCGTATGTGATCGATTTTTTATTATTTCGGAAACGGTGGGGAATTTCCCTAGTCGAGAGATCATTTATACGTGCTTATAGTAGTAGCTATTAATACAATGTCCTTAGTTCGGGAAGTATTGGTGTCCATGCCAAAATTGAACTAAATCTACTCAGGGCCTTTCCAATAGTTAATGCATTTATCGTTTATTATTTCGGAGATCATTTAGTCTAAGGGAGCGAGAATTCAAAGCAATAGATAATTTATTTTTCTAACTTGCTTCATTAGGACTTCAGTAAAAGCCCATGTCAGTTTACAACCAATAACCTAAGGTGAAGGAAAAACTGAACAGATTCATTCGAGATGTAGTGAAAGTTTGTCATTATGAGAAAAACGAATTTATACATTTCAACAAATTTAAGCTTGTGGAAAAGTCCAAATTTGCTTTTTCATGATGAAGGAAACAATTATGAAATATCAAACCACTTTTTATGCATTATATTTCCACTTGGTAGTTAAAAGTCCTCTGTACACGCATTGCGGTGAGATACGGAGTCTCGTTCAATGAGTGGGTTGTACCAGTGACAGAATTTCCAAATATTATCAAGCCTTTAATTTCACGACGGCTTTCATCGTTTTCAAAACACTTAGTACACGTGTTAGATATCGATCTCAAAACACAGAAGTATTACCTCGATTATACAGTATATATTCAATGAAATTCAACCTTGTATATAACGTTTATGCCACAGTACTACTGTTTCTTCTTAAGAGCCCTTCTGATATTTCAATATAGAGATCAGCACACATTTAAACATATACGTAGCCCTTTAAGATCCTAATCAACCGGATCCTGGCTCTTTCTATCGCCTTTATCCACTCCTTTAATTTCATACGAGCCTGCCAGCCTTTAATTAAATCGCGCTATTTTGTGCCCTTCTCACATCAGGCCCCCTCCATCCCGCTAGCTATCCAAGGTTTCTTCCGTAGACGCCTTCTTGCAGACTTTCTCAAAAGCCTTGCGGCCATACCCAATGTCACTATGACAAATGACTACGCATGCAGAAGGACTCCTTGGAACACAACTGAAAATCTGTCCTTCCCATCAAAATCTTAACTCTCATTCGTTCTTTCAGATTCACGGAAAATAGTTTTTTCCGCAGAACTGGCGATTTGAGCGTAGGGTTCGAAGATGAAGAGAGAAGAACGTCAAGGAAGTTTTGGTGGAATATTTTTATATATATATATACATACAGTTTTTCCCAATTCACCCTATCAAACGCTTTTTCGAAATCTACGAAACAGGAGGTATTTGCCTGTTTCGTAGATTTCGAAAAAGCGTTTGATAGAGTGAATTGGGAAAAACTAATGAGTATATTGCAGAAAATAGGAATAGATTGGAGGGAAAGGAGGCTAATCCGCAACCTGTACATGTCTCAGACTGCTCAGGTGCGGGTGGGAAACAGGGAGTCAGGATGGGCAGTGTTAGGAAGGGTTGTAAGGCAGGGTTGCCCACTATCACCGTTGCTGTTCAACCTGTATGCAGAGGAAATGATCAAAGAGGCATGGGAAGAACTCGAGGTAGGAATGAAAGTGGGCGGGGAATTCGTAAAATCAGTTAGGTTTGCTGATGACCAAGCCTTAGTTTGTCAGTCAGCCAAGGGGCTGCAAGCATTGCTGAGTGAATTGGAAATTTAGTGCGACAGGTATGGGATGAAAATCAATATTAAGAAAACAAAGGTTATGCGATTTTCTAGAAAGAAAAAGGCCAAGCTTAACATTAAAATAGGAGGGCAAAAACTAGAGCAGGTAGAGCAGTTTAAGTACCTCGGTAGTGTTTTGGACCAACACGGTCAAAGTAGTAGGGACGTAAGGAGAAGAATTGCGCTAGGCAAAGAGGCTTTCACAAGGAGGAGGGAGTTGATGACAGGGACTCTTGAGTAAGGATGTTAAGAAAAGACTCGTAAAAACTTTGATATGGAGCGTAGCTATATACGGCGCGGAAACGTGGTCATTGAAGCAGGAGGATAGACGTAGATTGGAGGCTTTTGAAATGTGGGTGTGGAGAAGAATGGAGAAGGTGAAATGGACAGAGAAGAAAACAAATGAGGAAGTACTTGGTATGGTGGGCGAAGAGAGGGGTTTTTTGGGAGCAATCCTATGGAGGCAGGAAAAGTGGATGAAGGGGGTGTTGACCGGCAGTGGGATGTTGAAGACTGTGATAGAGGGTAGAATGTTGGGCAAAAGAGGAAAGGGAAGGAACAGGATAGGGATGTTGGACGGGATGAAGGGGGGAAGAAAGTACTCAGAGATGAAGAGGGACCTGATATAGAGTAGGATGATGGATTTTGTGTTTTGTTAGGAGTAATAAAATATTTGTTTGGTAGTTGTGTCCATCGAAAAACCTACCTTAACCGGTGGATTACCTTAAAAAAAATATACATACACTTACCCACCTCTCCTGTGTTCGTCCTTTGTGTGTGTTCCTATCCATTTTTCCTTATATTGTTTCTATATAAATGAGTATTTGTTCGCCGTTTGGCGGGATTTCGTGTTTGAATGTGTGTATATATATATATATATATATATATATATATATATATATATATATATATATATATATATATACATATATATATATACGCACAACACACACATGCATTCACGAAGATGCAATGGGAGGGAACTATAAGCCAGCAGTAGGAGCCTGGGAAGAGTCCGTTGCAAGGATTTACAAGACGGAAAGGAGTTGGGGGGATGGGATACTAGCGTCGGGTCAAGGATAGTCGTTCCCCGGCGGGCACTCCCCTCCCCACAACTCCCTGACTCCCCTCACTCATCCTTAATCCACATTTCCCAGGACCGACCGTCCCGGACACTCAGACTGAAACCTGGGATAGAGAGAGAGAGAAGAGTGGAACCCTTGCTGTCCCCACCCTACGGACACAAAAAATACCCCATTGAAGTATTGAATGGAGAGTTAATGGGAGGCGTTAATGCGAGGCGCCGTGGGGGCCGGACGAAGCACGGGTGAACGGACCGGCCGCGATTTTGTGTCGACGCTCCGGCATCCGGATTCGTGCCCAGTTTGGGGGCTGAGGGGAGGTGGGAGAGGGAGATGAGGTGGATGGCAAAGGGGTGTCGAGGATTAGAGCGGGGCGAAGGGGAGTAAGGGAGCGGAGGTTTTGCCAGTGGGTAGGGGAGAGTGATTACCGGCGGCCATTTGGTCGGGAGAATCCCACTCTCTTCACAGCGCTGAACTCTCCCATTACGGTGAACACAATGCACTGATGGGATAAAAGGAGGGTGGGGATAGCCGGGAAGAGGGAGGGAGACAAGAGAGGTACAAGGGGGGTGAGAGCGCGCGGAGGGTTCAGAGAGAGGGTTTTAGGGTCAATGTGGAGAAAGGGGATGAGAAGGTCGAACCTGGATCCGTCGGGCACGGTGACGTTTATGTACTCAACACGCTGGGTGAATGGATGATTAAATGGAGTTTGAGGTGGGGAGGGAGTGGGGTGACGATGAGGGACTCTTCCGATCCCGCGTCATGCCGGAGGAGAAGGGGGAACAAGGAGTAGGAAAGGGGTTTGGCGGGGTTTAATTATTCTCATCTTTACTCTTTTGGGGTCTTTCGCAACGGTTTTTCCATCCCTCAATATGGTGCGGGCTCAAAACGTGAGATCACCAGACGGGATATGCTCTCATTGTGCGGAATTATCTCGGGCGGGTGTGAGTTTCTTAATAATTTTTTACTACTTGTATCATTCTTAAAACGACCATCCTAAATGTTATCCACTTATATGAGGGTATACTTTGTCAATTATCGTAAAATACATTACATAGCAAAAAGTAATCATAATAATGAGGGAGAACGGAGTTTTAGGGCGTACTGTAAAATAGAAAACATCTCTAATAAAATAAGTCCCAACCTATGCACGAATTACTCGAATGTTTAATTTGTTCCAATTCGTCTCAACAAAGTAATGAGCTGTCTTTGAATTATATATTATGGGAAAACAACCAATCCTCGTGGCTTTAAAAAGCATGCTTACTATAAATTTTGTTAACTCAATTAATCTTATAAATGGATTCAAAATAATTATAGTTCCAAGAGGGGAAATTAATTTATAACGAAGAAGTCAATTCGGAATGATTAACACTGCCCATAAACCAACCAATGAAACCCATATATAGACAAGTTAAATTAAATTTGATTTCACCGGTTATTTTTTTAAACTCCAAGAACTGAAATTTGCAATGATACTCGCAATTTTAATTCCGCCGTACATTCCTGGAGAACACCTTTGCCATTATATCAGTGTAGATTCTATTTGCTTGTGAAAAAAACGTCACCAGCCTGAGTTTTCGTTCATTGCTCGTAACTTAGGGAGACGATTGATTAAAAAAACTTGTCTGTGTGCTAATAAAGTATTCTAATCACGTCCTGTTGTTAATTTATAGTTAATTTCATTGAGACAAAAACTATAAAATTAGGTTAAAATATTGTACCTCCGCACTTGAAGCATTGGCCAATTAAGCCTAAAACTGGGGGGCGGTTACAAATCAAATTTGATTGATTACTCCTGCGGATTGTTTTTTTCACTTTCACTCATTGATTTATTGAATTCGCCGACCTCAGAGGGCACTCCACCCGCAAATAACAGTTTTAGACGAGAGGAAGTACCATTTTAAACGAATAACCTCATTTTTGAGACTAAATATGAGTTATAAAGATCGGTTGTAAAACTGAAAATGGAAAAACAGAGCGTTATCACATTTAATAAATGAACATAAATGCATCAGGTGTTTAGTAATAGAATCAACTACATCATGTTAAAAGTATAGCGCAACCCGCCTTTTTATATTTATAGTACTAACATCGATTAGCAGGGTACATTTCGTTCTTAGCCATACATGTATAACATGGAGAACCATATTTAATATTCCTTTACGGCTTATGATAGATGAATTATAATTATACAAATAATTATTTTTATATAATACTGGGACAGGACAATACGACACAAATAAAATAGTAACATTTAAAAGGACACTAACACGGTAAACAATTTACCGTGTGAGTGTCCTTTTAAATGTTACTATTTTATTGGTGTTTTATTTTGTTGTCCCAATATTATACTGCTCGTGTGAGTGTTTCCGTAAAATCTATATATATATATATATATATATGTATACATACACATATATATATATATATATATGTATACATACACATATATATATATATATATATGTATACATACATACATACATACATACATATATATATATGTATGTATGTATGTATGTATGTATGTATGTATATATATATATATATATATATATATATATATATATATATATATATATATATATATATATATATAGTACAATACACAGTAACACACAATATAGAAACACAAAAAAAGAAGAACACTCACACGTTATTTCTTGATATTTCGACGGAAACAATCCGTCTTCCTCTGAAGATATAGAAGTAATGACTGCTGGAGTTGTTGGGTGAGGGGTGCGAGAAAAAGGGAAGGGGGCCAGGAGAAGGGGAGAACGGGAGGCGAAGGAGGGGTGAGGGTGGGCTTCCACAAAGTAACAATTTTAGGCCACTTCCATCAGTGAACGACATTGAGGCCCGGATGCTGATAGGCCATACAGATGTAAATGAATGCCATTTCAAGTGTTTTTAATTGTATAGGGTTATCGGATGTGGGAAGGGAGGCCAGGACGGAAACATTGTAGCACAGGTTGAAAGGGGTATTATGATGGGAAGCATGTTTAGAGATGGGGAGACCCGCGGACGGGGAGGAGGGATTGCACGAGGCGCGGTGGTTATTAATCCTAATGTTAAGTGGTGTGGAACATTGGCCTATGTAAAATGACGGGCAGAGTTTACAGGTAAGAAGATAAACTACATTCTTGGAAGTGCAAGAGGAATAGGGGAAGGGCGGGAGAGAGTTAAATGGTGGGATGGAGTGGGGTGGAGTGGTGAAAATAGGGCAGGTTTTGCATCTTGCTCGATGACATGGAGTGGGTATGGCTCTGGGGTTGTGAGGGGATTTTGAGAGCGGCCTGGTGGATTTGAGGATATCTGCTAGGTTGGCGGGACGTTTGAAGGTGACAGAGGGGCATTTGGGAAGAAGGTTGGAGGAAGTGTTGTGATTTTTGAGGATGGGGAATAGGTCTTTGAGGATGAATTTGAGAGACTGAATGCCTGGGAAGTAGGTAGTACAGATTAAGAGAGGCTGGGAGTCTGTGGTTGAGGCAGGCTTGGGGGTGTAGGAATGTTTAAATATAGATATATATATATATGTATATATATATATATATGTACATGTATACAATTATAATATAATATTTATATATATATATTTTTTATAATTGTATACATGTGTGTAGATATAGCTAATCTACCCAATAAACGAAAATAAATTTATACATTAAATAAATATGTCTCCTTCAATACCACCAAGAATCATTTACCGTGTACGAATTTGACCTGGGCGTAGTCTTTGGTGAGGAATTCATTTCTTAACCAAGTTTCGCTGGTACGAGTCACCTATGAAGTATGTGCGAGTATTTTGTTGATATGGAGGCACATAAGGAAATGTTTGGTTTCCTAACCACGTAAAAACCTCACTCCAATCGGAAATATTTCTGATAATATTAGGTAATAACTCTGTGTATCCTAACACACGTGCATTATTATCGAGACCGTAGCTGCGTGTGAAAGGTTTTTGAAATTAAATTCGGCTTGGACTTATTGACTGAGATAAGCGTTTTGCTGTTAGACTATGTAAATCTTAAATGAGGTGCATATCTTTTTTCAAATAAACTGAGGGAGAAGCCGCGACATTAACTTTTAACGGAGTCATCCGCTAATGCGCATTTCATTGCAACAATTTCAAAGTGTAAAAATAATTTGTCCGGTCAGGGCTTATGATTTTAACACTCTGAAATTGTTGCCTTGAGGTGCATAACGTTGTAAATAGTCACTTTTGCCTAAATAAGTGAAAAATAATTTAATTTACTCCTCCAATCCTATTTTGATAGACGCGCTAATTCCGTGGAAACATTCCAATTACTTGTACTTTGAATATATTTTAATATATCTACGGCCCAAAAAGTGGAATTACCTTTTAGGGACACTATAAAGTATGCAACAAAAATATCATACAAATCAAGGTAAAAGAAATTTGGAGGTATTTGTAAAACTAATATTTAACGAAACGCCTAAACCTAATATTTGATGAATTTAAGGACATTACAGTCAGTAAACGCTGTACAAAGTAAAATGAAAGACGTTATTACAAAGAGCGTGCTACGGCTTTGAACAAAATATCACACAAATAATTTGAAGTTGCATAACTGTAACATTTTATATCCATCTTTCTTATTTAAGTGGCGCCTTTTTTCAAGCCAAAACTAACTGGCTTAGCCGGACCGGAATGAGTATTTAATTTTTTCTCTCTAAATTTATATTACTATTATACATGGTGAAGATTGGATGTAAATGCCTCTTGTATTGAAATGTTCTCTTACAAAGCCAGAATTGACTGCTGTCCAGCTAAAATTGACTAGCTTTTAAAAAACATGAAATATAATAATGTAGACTGAATATTAATCCCATGGATAATTACGTATAGCTAATCTGTAACTTAAAATGGAGGATGTGGAGCTATTGGCTGTTAAAGAAATAATCTCAAGGAAGAAGATCCTAAGGCCAATAAAAATAATTACGAAGAACTCCTATACCGGTATACGCTAACACTTGACTTTGGACAGTGCCTGGTGCACATTCTTCCTCCAAGTTCAAGTGCCCTATTTGATTTTCTCCCCGCTGATGGTCACCTGGTGACCGAAATATCGGTATAGGAGTTCTTCGTAATTATTTTTATTGGCCTTAGGATCTTCTTCCTTGAGATTATTTCTGTAACTTAAAAGTCTCAAATTAGTAAAGATCGGATTCCCCTGATTACATTTTATGCCGAGTGTACATTTTTACACGTTTGGAAATTGGATAATAATTAATATATTTTGCATTTTGAAAAAGGTAATCCCCAATGAACGATTCTAATATTGTCTCATTCCTCCCTGCGACGCTTCACAAAAAGAAAGATACGTACATATGCTTTCGTGGTCATCGCTCAAGATAGTAATTAAGTTGTCAAGGACTCACGCAAACAAGGAAAATTAAGCGAAACAAAACAAAACCAAACCCTGGGACTCATTTTACGGCAGGAATATGCTGCAAAAGCTTGGCGCATTTGGGGAGCGAGTGACAGGTCATCCCCCGTTTATTTTACCGAACTCGTCCTAACTGTTCCCCCTTCTCCCGCTCCTCCGTCCGCTAATTTGACGTCTGCTTATTATTGCCATCCTTCCACTCAGGAATTTTCTTCAGTTTTTTTTCTCCTTACCTTGTCGCTCCCCTAGAAATACCTCGAATGAATCACAGTGGCTGCTGTAAAGTTGCCAGGATGCGCCAAGCTAACAGGACCAAGGAGCAAACCTGTTTCTCACAACAACGCGAAAGATGATTCTTAAGAGTTTTTCTGTTTGTTCCAACCATTAGGGCGAAAAGAATGGATAAAGAGGAGAGATGTTAGGCGTGCATGAGGGGGAAATAAACCGAACTCCCATTCATGTCGGTCACAGCCAGCCATATTCCGAAAATACACACGGCTATTTGTCGTGACACCAATAACCCCTGTACGTGATACGCCCCGCATCACGCACCTGCGATGAGGGCTTAAGAGTCCAGTCCATTGTGCATTCGTTACTTGAAATGAGACTATGTTTAAGTCACGTTTATATCCCTTGATTTTATCCAAAGAAAATGATTCCATTTTCTTGGTCCGATGATAATAAAATATTTTAAAATTATTAAACACCTTCAAAATACCCAACCACATGTATTTTAATACAAATTATTTGTCGATAGCGTAGTGGAGAAGACCTAGGGAAGAAAATTAGCCAGAACATAGCACTAATCATGAAGGTTGCGGGGAAAGCTGTTAGCATTTCGTGTTGGCCAAAGAAGGGACACCGACCCAAGGTTTTCATTATGGCTGACGTTAAAGAGTGCATCTCTGTTACAATAAGTTCGTTTAAACTTCGTGAATGGCATCAAGGTACAGCAATGGCAGCCCACAGCGTATTAATGACATTGATGTCAGTGTATCACCATGGCTTCCCAGTTTCGAGAAGAAAATCTCCCTAAGATATTTATTTATTAAAATTCCAACCAAGGGAACGACTACAGTGGCGATATTTTACAGTCCCAAACGCGCAAACTCAAGGCTACGCCGGCGGAAATAGAACTCGTGACCTCTGGCGCAGTAGGCCTGGGGAGCGCATTACCTCACTGCCATCGAGGCCGGCGAAACTGCAGTCTGGATAATATAGTATTAAGGATTTTCATTAATTATGGTATTCGGAATGGTCACGAATTTAATTTCATATATTTTATACAATGGTGTGAAGAAATGACACGAGACCAGGATTTTTATATGGCGTAAGATCATATTTCCAAAATATTCATGTAATTGCATAAAATATTATACGAAGTATCATGAGATCACAGTCTTTGTGTAAAAATCATGTATAAACTTGAGGAACCGCAGACAAACGGGTCGCAAAAAAACTATACATATTTGTTCAAATGTAGTGATTATTATCAAGGATTTGCAGACTTTCTGTTTCCTTGGTCATTAGACTGTTCTCACAACCAGGGATTTGCGGATTGAGAGGGGTGAAGAGGTGAGATTGAGCCCTGACGGGCTCTGAAGAAGAAGAAGGACTATGCGATGAAGACATTTCGAAGAGAAAACCTCATTAAATTACATTTTAAAATTTATGAAAACCATATTGAGTATGTGGGTCGCGGTAGTCCAGGGGGTTGAACGTTGGGCTGCTGACCGGAGAGGCCCGGGTGCGATTCCCGGGCAAGGCACTCTGGGCACCTGCAGCTCCATCCAAGCCATTAGATTTTTCGGGTACCAGATCTTCCTGGGAAACAATAACTAGAAAATGCACTGGCCCCCCGTACCCTGTGGTGCGTGAATTTCACACGCCGTCGGGCTTACTACTGGGTGAACTCAACCATCACCTACCAAACCGACCTTCGGGTTGATATTTATGTTTATGGTTTAAATTGAGTATATCTCACGAGTTCTAAGCTGAATGTTACATGCAGTATCACTTAAGCACGACTTCCACAGCTGAATTACAACAGCAATTACCAATAGGTTGATTGAGGAAATGGTGTTTTTGGCGATATGGTACTTGGATTTCGGCGGCATATTTCTTGGAGTAACTTTGATTATTCATTCGGATGGGAAGGGTGGCAACACATTCACCGATGCAAGAGAAGGGACGAAAGGTACACGTTAATCGGTGTACAAAACGTTGACGTGCTAGTAGATTGAAAAATAATGCTAGGTTTTGGAAATGAGTCTTATGAGCTAGAAAAACGGGAGAACCTAACACCCTAGGCGGTTAGATAGAGAGGAGCGTTGTGGGATTGGACTTGGTGGTTGCATGATGGATCTTGTGGGTTCAAAGAAGTCACATAGGCCTGATGGTCCTTTGAGAGACTTCGTGGGACATTTTGTGAAGAGGTTTCACGTGGACTCCGTAGACTCGAGTCTGTTGGGTTGGGATACTTTTAAACAATGATATGGATTTCTTGTGAACCGGGAAAGTATATTATGGTTATATGCAGTTTTTTTTCAAGGTTGATTATGAGTCGAGAAGTATAATTGGAGGTGGGGATTCTTATTTTAGAGTTTCCGGGTATTCCTTATTTTCCGCAGCTAACGCTTTTGCAACTAACTCTTTCCCCTACACATATACACCACTAGTTTACATGTTGCGTCAAAAAGAACGGGTATACTCGGGAACTTTACTCTGCGAAAAAATTTTCCCATACCACTAGTTATATATCTAGACGATATATGGTTACATATTTGACAAGATGCATGAATTATTACATACAAACGCATGTAATACTAGAGCAATATAGGAAAAGATACCTAAAGACCTCGGGCGGAGCTTATAACTTATTTTCAGAATGAAATGTCGAAATCTGTTTCGTTTACTAAATTTTTAAGCTAACTATTCGTACTCGTAAATATATTGTTGGGTATAAGGCTTCCAAGAATTTAGGTCCTAAATGTATAATATGTAACTCTTATTTCTAGGTGTTCTCAGAAGCCACTGTGGCCTTCAGTATCGGAGGACGTCACTTCCCAGGAGAACCCATTACCTACACATATATCGAAGATCGAATTTTTGAAAATTCGAGAAATATATCAATAAAACTCCACCATCGCGTTGGACGGTTTGTGAAGCTGACTCTTCATTTCGCGGCAAAATGGATTATGATAAGCGAAGTAACCTTTGACTCAGGTAAGTTCTTTCAATTTGTAAAGAATTATTATTTTTCTAAAGCCACTCCTTGGGAAAGGTAACCCTGTTAATATCTCCTTATGGAAGGATAAATATTTCTCTAAGATTTTCAGCATACAGGTGATAAGGTGACTTTGAAAGTGAATATAACAACTACGATGAAATAGCAATATAATATAGGAGCAATTTGATACAAAATGAAACAATACCACTCGATTCAGTAATCTCTTGATGTTTACCTATCTTGATTTTCACAAAATTCCTTGTTTAAATGATGATTCTCAAGTAATGGCAAATCTATTAAGCCTCAAAACAGATACGTTTTAAAAGCAGCTAATGATATGAAAAGTAACACTTCATGCATATAGCAATCAATCCCCTTTCTTTAATATGCCGTGGGTTCAATTGAATGAGATTACTCGATTGTGTATATATATATTTATTTTTTCGGTAACAAAAAAGGTATTACAATGATTTTTAAAATGTGGTGGTTAAAATGGCTACGTATAACAAACGGCAAAATCATGTTTCAGGACCTTTCGGAGCGTTTTCATTTTTTCCTTCCTTTAACTGCGTATTGGAGCTTCACGGGCCCTAAATGGCTTTTACGGAGGTTCATCATGAGCTCGGTCAGTGATGTATTGCGTGATGCGAATTCCTCATCCTCTGCGATTGGGGAGCATAAAAAATGCCGAGCCATAATTAAAAAAGACGACGAAGGGCCATCAAAAGCACGTGGTTTTTTTATGAGGCCAGAAGGAGATAAAGATGCCCTCATTAGGAGTACCATAGGCGAATGCTATCAGACATAAAATTTATCCGCTGAAAAAACCCACGTTGCAATTAACAGTAATTTTTTAACAAGCAATGTAAAAAACTTCTAGGTAAATGATTTTGACGTGAGTGGAACATTTATTATATTTCCTTTTTTAACTTACAAAGAAAGTAGGCAATCGCAAAATGAAATGAAGATTTACTTCTATTGATAAAGCTGCTGAGTTTGAAGTAAAATCAAAATTCAATACAGATCTCATAGGTCGCGTGTACTACATCTATTTAAATGTATTTTAATTAATTCTCCATTAACACTCCATACGCAATACATTTTGTTAGTACAAGTATACTCTTGAAATGTCATATTCAATTAGAACTAGCAAATCTTAAATAAGGAACTTCGACAAAAATTAGTAACGAAAAAATTACCCAAAATTATGTCAGTTCCTAAAATGCACAATAAACTAAATTTTCAACGACAACAACAACTTTCAGATTCATGCAGTTAAATTTCCTCAGAAGTTTCATGATTGCTCCAGTTTTCTATTATACTGGGCATATTTTTATTATTAAACTAATTAAAAGCTGGATCCTGTCTTATTGTTACTGACCACACTGATTTACCATCATTCCCCGCTTTCACTACTCATTTCTTCTGAAAAAAACTAAATATAAATTTCATTATTATTGATATAAAATAAAGCTTTATCCATCAATTTCTGGCTAACACATAGTGGAAATATTTACAACATCCAAGGGACGTCCCTTAAGGCCTTGTAACCCGTTTGGCCATTCATAATGTCAAGGAATTTCAAAATACCTATGGCTTTCAGGAATAAATGTTTATTTTCTTCCGCCTTCATGCGTACGTGGGCAAAGAAATACCTTTTATGAAATTTGAATGATTTCTAGACATACAAATAACATAAACCCTTTTAGAATCCAGTATGCACATGAAAGGTCAGGAGAGACATGGGAGCAAAAGCCCTTTCCATTTTTCAGACCCGATCATCTCGCCGGCATTCCCTATGCAAACTCCCACAACCCACTCCACCCTCCCTGGCGCCCCCACGCTCGACACGAAATATATATAAGGGACGCGGGCCCGTTTTACAGTTTCTTCCAACCCCCTATTCAATCCGACCACCTTAAAGCCCCCCTCCTGCGATCCATTCACCTAAACCATTTCATATTGAAAGTACGCATCCCCATTTTTCCTTTACGCTAAAAAAACCACCTTAACCCCAATCCTCTACGTATGTGTTTCATCAGATAGTATACCGCTTACCGAAATACCTACGTCCTTTCAAGCAAATATTCATTCAACCATTTTCAATTTTGATATGCATTTTAAATCCTTTACCTATCTTTTTTGGTCTCTTAGATTTAAATTTTGAAAAGGCTGGAGAATGATACTTCTTCAATGAATAAAAAAGTGATATCATCAAAATTTCAGCTACCTTTTAAAGTCCAATGCTTCTTAAAATGAGGAAACAATGATCATTTGTGGAATATTCTCAATAACTATGTTCACAATCACTATAACATGGAAGTTCATTCATTGGAACGCTCAAAAACGTACCGACCTGAGTTTTAAAACAGAAGTCTTCCCCGAGAGAAAAATTCCCAAGGCAGAAAGTTAAAAATAATCCGTATTTAGAAAATACGGTTTAAAAACTAAAAGAAAAGAAAATATTATGAAATAACCATCACATTAGGATGTCAAGGCATTTGAAAATGTTTTTATTAATGTTTAAATTTATCTTAGCTCTATTTAACTTTAAGCTATTTTGCCTGAATGTACTTCTTCGAAACCCGCCCGATTAGAGAGACCAAATATAATTATAGATGAAAAGGCAAAAATGTGACCTACTTCATACATTTGTCAAAGAATACGGCTAACGTTTGTGAAACATTTCTCTCTCTGATTCTCACCCCCCTGATGCACCTACTCTGAACATGTTTCACAATGAATCTACTAATATAAACAAGCTAAGCTTTATATACTTCATTCGTTTTCACCAGCGTCGTTTTTCATGTTGTCTATTATTATCATCCCCGCTCTTATTTGAGTTTTCTCCAAAGATATAAACATAATAATGCAAATATAATATTTACGTTGTAAAATATTCCACGTGTGAAAAATGTGAGCTTTTTATTTTGCAATGAATGAATTGAATTTTTTCTTTTGTAATGCAAATATTTTATTTGGATGTTAAACGAAACTTCAGACTCAATAATATTTCATCAGTATCAAAATAACTACGGTTTAATAAATTCCTACAATCTCCCGTCCTTCAGCATTGTTTCTTAATGTTCCACATTTTTGCACGATATACTCGTAAGTCAGTTGCTGATTTCGAAACATGTTCTTGAATCGCGTGGTCAGTGATCATAAAATAATTGTGCTCCCACAGTCATTTTCCTTATGAGCTCGAAACCAACTTTCAAGACATCTGACACTCAATCCCCATTTCACTCTCTAAGCCTTATTTAACCCCGAAGTGTAACCTTCCGTCGAGTATTCTCGTGTTTTAAAAACGCCTTTAACCTCCTTCCATTCCAGCTGTTTTGTTGCTGAACTGTAGTTATTCTTTTTTTTAATACGTACCACATCTTCCCAATTTTCCTGCCATGACTTCACCCATGGAGCATCTCCCCTCTTTCTCATTCCCCTTTAGACTTTCCCGCGCTATCTCACGCATTAAACGTTTATTTCACATTCAACGCGGTACTCAAAGGGTGGAATAGGAGGGAGGGGGCAAGAAGAATGGGGTGGGAATGACGGCAAATGGAGTATCCCTCTCTCCCGCCAAAGAGGGATCGGATAAGGGATGTGCCTGTCTGCCTCGTTCACTGCCATCTATAGGTCACTCCTATATTCCCACTTATTTTCACTGCTTCCATCGCTTTACACTCTTCTGTCCTCCTCCCCGCCCTTAATTCCCTATTCCCTGCCTAACCACTGAGCCCCATTCCTCTCCTCCACCGGCAGCTCTTTTGCGTAATTTTCCCATTCCCTTGGTCGTAAAAGTCCTTAATATTTACGCTTTCCACTATCCATCGTTGGCCTAACCCCAATCCCATTGAGTTCCTATCGCTTTCCTGCATTTCCTCATTCTTCTCGCATTTTTCTTCAGCATGGTTTACGGTTTCAATAAAACAGAAATTTTTTCCTGTAATTCTTTCATTTGCCAAAATGCTTTCCTCTTCGATATGCATGCTCCCGTTCCTTTACTTCTGAAGACTTATTCAGATGCATAATCATTTTACTCAAGCAGTTATCTTACAATTTGTTACACGCAAGTTTTTTCCCTAGTTTTATCGAATAGAAAGACTCATTTGAAATCCTTCAGACATGATTTATCTTATATGTTAGCATTCTTTTCTCATCTCTTGGATTGAAACTTTCATCTCTTTGCTTTAAATATGTAGTGGCGTCCATTTTACTTGCGTTACTCAATTAATCCCATCAATCCACGCCTCCCACTTGTCTTCTCTGGCCCGAATATCCCTATTTCCCTTCAGGTCTGCCCTGAAATTATTCATCCGACGTTCGCCTCCCCTCCCGTTCTCTCGCCGTCTCCTTTCGTATGCATAAACATATCTCGTGTCCTTCCGGCTTTCATATTTGACTGTTACATATTTTAAATTTGTGATACACTTTTTGCGTCATCTCCCCTTAAAATTGACGCACTTTACCTTCAGAAAGAATTGATTCGTGCATTATTTTCTTTCATAAACACTCAAATATATCATGTACGTTTTTTAGCGTTTAGCGTAAGTCACAACAAAGTGCAAAGCAATTTTTTATTTTTATAGTAAAAAATGATTAATGCTCTCTAAAGAAAAATGAATGAGTGGCGAAACACATGTCTCTGAGTGAATATCTTGCATTTAACCGTAGGCAATGCTATAGTTTTCTGACAAAAATAACTAAATTTACAACTTTTCAAATAAGTATACCTAATCAAATGAATGAAAAATGCATCAGTTTTATAAAACACTAGCAAAATATCACTGATTCTCCACAGGTTTGAGCTTACTGCTTCACTACATTACCATGTGTTTTATTGCAATATGCACGCTGTTATGTGTGTAATTAATTAAACTGTAAGACATCCACCATTCAAGAGTCAGCTATCCTTCAGTGTTTCATAGGTAAAAACTCCCTGAGTAGCGTTACACCGGTTGGCATACTAATATAAAGTCTAAGAAATTTTAAGAACTGATGAAACTGAATAATTTTGCATTACTATTAAATTATCACGTCGCTCTTTTCAACTCG